>NC_063262.1:13652145-13952145 GCF_019578655.1 Ricinus communis
ATAACCAAGATGCCAATAATTCACACAATACTATTTCAACAAAATTATTCAGAACCAACTCCTTACCAGATTCACTTTAAATCACTCAAAGTGTTTAAAGGGTAGTGTTTAATCGCTCAATGCATCAACTACTGCCTTACTTACTATATGCTTGCTCTTAAATCCTACTCCTACCACTTTTGGAGAGTCAACAACCATGTCAAGAGGTCTTTATAAAGGTTATAATGGGGATTAGGTAAGGGTAGGTAAATTTGATCAGAGTTGAACCTATGGTGTTCTGCAATGAAATACATGACCTGCATACAAGTCACAATAATCACAAGGGGTAAACAATGGATAGTAGTCCAAGGTGGGAAATAGGAATCAAGTCAAAATGTTTAGGTCACTTACTTTGTTTCTTTTCATCACCTTTCCCTCTTATTCTTATTTTTATATATTTTTCTTCTTTATTTTTTTTTCTTTTTTTTTCTTTTTTTTTTCATAAAGGGAAGAACATTCACATAATAGAGTGAATTTCTTTTTGGATTGAAGTAAGCTGCTACAAGATTCCAAAGCTATTCCCAAGATAAAAATTCCCAATAAAAACAACTCATGTGCAAAATCATAACCCAAAGTAGAATAAAACTAAGTGGTAATGGAATATGATAAAAAATGGTGAAAGAAAGGGTTATCTACAGAATCAATAAACGAATGAAGGCTATTTGGCTAGAATGAAAAACCTAAGTGCCTCTATCATACCAAAGTGTTAAACTCTCCTTGTGGCCCTCATAAGCATTACCGAGCAAGTTCTAAAAGTAAAAAAGTAAACAAGAAATAAATAAAAGCATATAAAGTGTATGCTTACAATTTAGGCTCAATTTCTCACAAGTGTGCTTTTGAGTAGGTTTCAAACAAAAATCATCAAAACAGAATTAAATAAACCAAAGCAACTTAGTGCAAAACTCAAACTAATTATCTTACATTCTTTCGCAAAACTCAACACTATCGGTTTTACCTGATCACATGGACATAAACAGGAATTCAAAAGCAAGTCAACAGTAAGAGCATTGAAACAAAGTGAAAGATTTTTAAAATTTTACAAAAAATTGCACAAAGAATAAACAAATAACTGAGATGGAATAAATGAAATGCGATATATACACTAGAAAAGGATCTGAATTTCATATACAAAATAATAGAACATGAAAGTAAGTATACATTGATATCACCACCCCACACTTGAAGGACACACTGTCCTCAGTGTACAAAATATATGAAATGAAAAAGGAAAAAGAAACTAATACTGCCCTGATTATGGCTCCGGAGTGAAAAGAGGTGCATCAGCAGGTATATCAGGGTGCTGGCTGGTCTTTGGTGGAGGAGTGGTTGCTCTCTGAGGATCGAAAGTAGTGTCACATGCAGGAGCTGGTAGATCAACAGGAGTAGCATCAATAGGAGGCTCGTCAGGCTGTTGTGTTGAAGGGTGCTCAGTCGGAGAGGGAGGGCTAGCTAGATCATCTGTTAGAGGGATGTCAAAATGGCTCTACTCTAGGACCCGACTCTGTGGACAAGCAGGTGCAAAGTCTGTAGCAAAAATATCATCAAACATGTCATTGGCCATAGAGGCCTCTAACCTACCTCCCTGCTCAATCAGGGCTTGAAGCATAGCCCTCTGCCTCTCAAACTGAGCCATCATCTGGCTCTGAAACTCAGCCTGACGCTGTAAAAGGTCCTGTTGAAAAGCCTCTTGTCGAATGAAATGTTTACTGCCGCTCCTCTGCCAACCTCTCGCACTCTGGCTCCGCAGCTCTCTAAACTCAATTGGGAGACTCTAAAACAATTGAAGAAGACCGGAATGAGTCAAGTAGATATTCGGAGGAAGACTTCGGAATATCGGAAGAAGGTGGGACATCCCTGTACTATGGGCTCGTGAGGCCGCTCATCTCCACGAGTCGCCAAGAGAGCATTCCTCGGTCTATACTCTGGTCCTAGCGGACCCTGCCTACGAGTCACCATCCCCATACTAATCATCTGGGGAAGTCCCAACGTCTCCATCACCCCTAGCTCTGTCAAATGTGGTATCGCTTCCTCCAAAACTCCTAAGCTCCTTGCCAGTCGAGTAATGTAAGTCCCAAAATAGAAAAATACCTTCTTTGAGTTATAGAAGGCACTGATCTGTTTGGCCAATAAGTACCATATGTCGACAGACTGGTGTTGGTGCATGCTGTAAAGTATAAACAGTCACCGGGTAACTACACCACCACTATCTCCCCGCCATGATGGTCCTAGCAAGAATGCATGCATCGCGATCCTCGGTGTTAGACGCTTGGCTGGCCTGCCTCGGTGTCATTAGAAATCTCACATCTGCGGATATGACACACCAGCGTGTGTATACAATGACTATAAACCTCTCCGCATCCTCGTCCACAAGCCTAAGTGTACCCCAAACTGTTGTACACTCATCGTGAAAGTCTGCCTTGCTAAAACTGATCGCATCCGGTTGTTGGAAGTCCCGCAACCGGGCTTTGCAGAAAAGAAAGTACGGCAAACTCCACGGTCAACTCCCTATATGTTGGTTCAACAATGTCAAAGAAATGTTGAAATGGGGGCGTCTCAAGATATCGGTGGACTACACAGCCTATCCACGCCTTTCCCAAATCTTTGTGCCTCATCAATTAATATCTACCGCTCAAAGGTGGGCTGCCCTTGGAAAAGTAGGAATTGATACCAAGTGGTCTAATTTGGCCTGAACTAGTCGGTGCGTTTGACGATCGAGAGGAAGAGGAACCATTGGTCCGCCTCCTCTTGTAAACTCCCCGATCCTCGTCCGGTGGACATGGTACCTGAAAAGGAAACTTTTAGTACTAAGGATCAACAAAATTCGCAAAGATAACGGCATAAAATGGACAAACCAAATGATTTAACTTGATAAAATCAAACTGCTCAATGTCCTGCAAAGAAAATTTAATCCACAACACTGCCAACCAATGCTAACCAATTAAATTTGCAATTCATCCATATGGAGTTTACTTCACCATAATCCATCACAAGGCAAACCAACATGCTAATAGAAAATAGACACAAACAGAGTCGACTATCTATGACAGAGCCTATTGTTTAGCGACCGACAATAATAATAAAGAGAAAAATAAGGAATTAATCACAATCATAAATAATGGTAGAAAAGAAAAATGTAAAATATGAGCAAGTTAAGTATATAAACTATATTAAAGAAAATAAAAGAAAATTAAGCACAAACATGAATGTAAATACATGCACCAAATAATAAAATAAGGGAATAAACAAAAAAAAAATTAAAAAAAAATTGAAACACAAAGAAAACATAAATTCGAACTAATATCAAAATAAATAATGGAAAATGAAGTTGGAGGGTACTTACTTGACAAACGCAATATCCAAAGCCTTCGAAATGAGAAATAAGAAGTGAGAGAGTAAGAGAGGAGATAATTGCCAAACTAAGGGGAGAGCAAAATTTTTGAAGATTTTGAATGAAGTGGTATATATAGGCAGTGTGAGGAACACGCCCGTGTTCTCCAACAGGGGGACGTGTTAAGCGAATTAAAACGTGCTGACTTACCACTTATAAGAACACGCCCGTGTTACAGACACGGTCTTGGACACGGGGATGTGTTGTGGACACGGTCGGGCATAAACTCCCGTGTTAGCTTCTGTGAACGTGTTCATCTTAGTTTGATTTTCTTCAATTAGAACACGGGCCGTGTTAATGAACACGGTCTTGAACACGCCCGTGTTGATCTCCAAAAAATGCAAAAGTTGTGATTCCCAGCACTTTCTCACTCTTTCTCACCTGCACAACCAATAAGTCCTCAACTCATACACTCAACATAAATAAAACTTACCAAAAACAAACTGTAAAACCTAATCAACTAAGTTTACAATGCAAGGGTAAAGTATTCAAATTGAAAAATAGAATTTGGGGTGCCTCCCAAAAGCACTTCTTTTTGATGTGATGAGTCTTCTTAGCTGGACTCATGGTGAAAAGCACACGGTTGGGATTGACGACCATCCATCCTTCTTCCAAGAAAATGGCTTCAAGTATCCGCTTAAAGGGATAATCGTCGACTTCCTCTTCACGACTATCAAGCAAGCTACCAGTATGATGGGCAAAACTCGTTCCTCGTATAATTGAACGTAGTCATGATGCTCTAGGGGCTCTTCCAATTTGAAAGCTGGAGTTTCAACAATTGGAAGGATCGATGGTTGGGCAATCTCTTCAGGAGTGTCGATGGTTTTCTTCAGTCCCTGGCTTGGTTCACTTGCTAGAAGAAACTCGAGCTCCTCCAAGACTTCTTCATTGGATAACTCGTGCTCATCTTCCATCATCGAAGGGACTTGAGGAAAATCCACCAAAAATTCCTCTAACTGCAACTCAGCATCATCAACTGTGTATTCCTGTTGGTAGTCTTTCAGAGGGATCAAGTTTGCCTCTTCCTTTTCTGGTTCCATCTCCATGTTCAAGAAATCGTCCTGCACAGAAGCATCATCGTCAAACATAGTAGATAAACCAGAAAAATTCTCACCTGAACGCAAAGTGATGGCGCTCAAATGCTCCTCGGATTCAGTAGCGTTTGATGGAGTTCCCAATTGCTCTTCAACTAGTAACTTGAAGATTAAGCCTACTTGAAGCTCTATGTTGTTAATCGAGGCTTGTTGATCTTCAAGTATCCTCTCTGTTTGTTGGAATCTATCATCAAGACTTGTAATGAACCTCATCATTAGCTCCTCCGACACTAACTCTTCATCTTGAGTTGAAGGTGCAAGATTAAATTTCTTGATGTGGTTGCCGAGATTCGGTGGTTCTGGGCCAACTAAGCTCCATCCATAGGGTGAATGAGTTCTCCACTCTTGATTATAGGTGCTTCCATACGAGTCATTTGGCCAATTGCCCGTATAATTCACCTGTTCACAGTTATAAGAATAAGGAGTAAAATCACTGCACAATGGACAATCATTATTCAAATGTAAACCACAACAAAATTCACAAAAAACTTGAGATGAAACGATAGGAGTGGAGAGTTGATCGGTAGCCCCACAAAACGATTCCACTCGAGCTTCTAAAGATGCACGGGTATCCCAATTTTTTAGCACTCTCTTGGTTCCTAATCCCATTTTCCAATGCATCATAGAAAGAGTTTGAGTTTAGCATTAAACCTCCTTATCATTCACTATCCGAATCATAAACTTAAACTAAATAAATATGTACAAATAAAATAAAATAAATAAACAAATAAAAATAAAAATCATAAAATAATAAGAAAGAAAAAAAATGGCTAAATTAACAAATAGCAAATTTCACTCTAGTTTTCAAACATTCCCAAGCAGCCAAAACTTGATAGGTGCTACTCGTGTTAGCTACAATCTAAGGCAGTGTACCTATCGATGCGCCTAGCACTAATGGCGAGTATCAAGGTCGTATTCCTCGGAAAGTGAAAGCCCGAGTTACTCCTTTGTTCTTTGTTATATTAACCTAAAATTAGCGATAAATAATTTCTAAACTAACTAATAGCTACAAGCTAAGTCCTAAGGGAGATGCAAGAGTGATTGATAAACGAAATAATCAAGACAAGAAGACAAACCCAAAGGGAATCTAAACTAGTTGGCAATCAAACAAAAGATAAAGGATCGATGAGTCTAATTATGCTACCCGTGGATGAGAATTTTTACTCTCGAGATAACCGAATTCCTAAACCTAATAACCTAAAGTTGGAATCTCTTCCTAACGATTGATTCTTAAATTAGCATTAAGCTTTAATCCGCCTCTATTAAGCTTTGTTAATTCTTAATCCGGCTAGTTAATTATCCTTATCTCTAAGCAATTATTAACCCTGCTATTCAAAATTCCAATTGCCAAACGGATTTCTCAATCTCATAAAGCAATCTAAACATCACAATTCACAACGTCTCATGAATAATGCATTATCTTATTAATACTGAAAACAAGAAGAATACAAAACCAACTCAAACAATCCAACAATATAATATCAAGCCAACATAGTAAAGAAATCCCAATGGATTTAATCAATCTAGCTAATCATGTTCATTCTCAAAATACACAAGAATTCAATTACAACAATAAGCAAAGGTAGAGAAAACCCGATTATACTCTTGGATGAGAGTAAACAGCCCCAAATCCTTTGCTCCAATTGAATCGATTCTTGTTCCTCTTGCTCGATTTGAAAATCAATCAACGAACCTCGCCCAATCTTTGATCCTTCAAGGGAATCCGATTGAAACCTTGATCCAAGTCTCTTTTTCCCTTGGTTTCAGCTCAGAAAACCCTTAGGGAAAGAAAAATTAGGGTTTGGGACGTTCTAACCCTAGCCTACTCCCATTTTTCTTCTCTTCGTTCTTTTAATTAATACCCCCTGTCGCCTCTAACACGGCCGTGTTCTTGGCCGTGTTGGGGACACGGTCTAGTGTTCCTGGCCGTGTCACTCTCTGTGGCCGTGCTCGCTAAGAACTTATTTTTCTTTTATGTTTGATGACACCCAACACGGCCGTGTTGGTGCCCGTGTTGGGAACACTGCCAGTGTTGAAACCAACACGGCCATGTTCAGCTTCCTCATGATCGTACTTAGCTCGTTTCGGCAGCTTTGACGTCTAATTATGCTCTAATTCTATCCTTTATCATCCTTTGACTTCTTTTGGACCTAATGCACACAAACATACGTATAGGGTGACTATTGAGAACAATTCACATCCAAATGTCCATAAAATCAATCTTAAAAATCTCATTTAGATGTGTGTATTTTACGCACAACAAAAACCCTAATACAACTGGATATAAGCTAAATGCCTTCTGCAAATATCACCAAATCCCAGGCCACCATACTGACACCTGTATCTGCCTCAAACACAAAATTTAAGACCTAACTGATGCTGAAAAACTAATAGACCGTAATCAGCCCAATACCAAAAGAAACCTTTACTGAACTATAACAATACACCAACTAGGTTTCCATGATTAACCATGATTTCCGTGAGGAGGAGATCATGACCAATATATACCTGAATCTGCACCTGAACTAGAATTTGTACCTTAACCATAATCAATACACCTATCTAACAGATACCCATAAAGATTCTTCATCGAGTTAGGGGCACCATTTTTTATGGTGTTATGACGCCTACTAAGAGGCAAAAAAACTTATACCTTTAACATCGAGACATGGTCTAGCACCTCTTAATGATCAGTACTATAAGTTCCATCAGATCTCTAGGCACACGACTGATTAGTATAATTGCTTGAGACATGAGATTCAGGACCTGATAGACTGTGGGAAATGGCAAGTAGGGCAGCCGTCTCAAAATACCATCATGGCTTCTCTTGTACTTAATGAATGTGAGAATTTATTAGGGTGACCATTTAGGAAGTTCGATTACAAGGTTCTCTATTATAAGCCTTCTTCAGCTAACATCCAGATTGAGGATATTGTACCGAGCGGATAGGGTTCAGATAGTGATGAGCAACTAGCTAATGACTTTTGTGTCATGGAAGTATGGAAGCAAGGGAAAAGGAAGTCGGTCACGGCCATCGCCATCTGGTATAATTCTGAGGATGAGTGTGAGCTTCAAGACGGTATTGCCAAAGATATCTAAGGGGATAGTGACTCTGACAAAAAGACTAGGCAAAGAGCCAAGAGCAATGGCAAAGGGGTGTATGATCTGAAACAAGTAGAGAAGGGTTCAAAAGAAGATAGTCCAATAATGAGTTGTTAGAAGAGCTAAAGAAGAAAAAAAGAAAGCCAAGATTTAGAAATTGTTGATGCACTCACTAGATCACAAAAAGGCTCTGATTCAAGCCTTATACAATATCATCATAAGTACATCAGTAACCCTTGAGAAAATTATCAAGAGTGTGATGGACAAGACTATTGGGATGATCACTTTCTTAGATAAAGACCTGCCGCTAGAGGGAAGAGACCACAACAAGACTTTATACAACTTGGCTGAAGTGAATGGGAAGAGGACTTCTTGTATGATGGTGGATGATAGGTTAACCATCAATGTCTAGTCTTCTCGTATTCTTCCTAAATTGGGAATGAGTGTGAAGGATATGAAGCCTTCATACATGGTCATATAAGCTTATGATAAGATGAAGAGAGATATGGAAGGAACATTCTCAGCTTTAATGAAAACAGGTCCTATAGAATCTTAGGTCGAGTTTATAGTCTTTGACATCCTAGAAACTTTTGCATTGTTATTGTAAAGCCCATAGTTCCATATTTTGGGAGGAGTATAGTTCCATTTTCTAGGAGTGCCCTCTATTGTTCACTAGAAGATCAATTTCCCTGACAAAGATAGACAGTCACGATCAATGATAAGGGTGGTAAGGTTGTTTTGGCCATCCAAGAGGCTGCTAAGGAACCTGATGCCTTAACTAGATTTCAATTAGTTATGCTTTATGAGGATTACATGGATCCTAAAGTGGCTAGTATGTTCAAGAAGATGGACTTCATGCCTAGAATAGGGCTGGGAAAGAATCAGTAAAGACTTGTAGAGCTGCCAGACTTCAAGGGGAAAAAGACCTGACATGGCCTAGGATATAAGAAATATGGAGATGAGGGAAAACCAAAGGGTAAGACTTTAAAAAGAAGTTTTTTCAAAGGAACACAAGCCTTACTCTGGTCAGCCTGAGCCAGTCACTATAGCTGGGATCGAAGTGCCTGGTTTTAAAATTTTCAAGAGCCTGATCATCGATAGGATGGTTGAACTAAGCATCAAGGACATTTGAGAGAAGGTTATTGCTAACGTTGAAGAGTTGAATCTAGAAGATCTTATCAGCCTACTCAAAGATTGAGACTCGCAAAGCTTAGCTGCATTAGTTAAGGAGAATATTTTTTTATGTCTTTTATGAAGGAATTTATGTAATAACGTCTAGACTTTAGGAGGACGATGATACTTTTGCTTTTAAGATCAATGATATAAACTTTTATTTTGCTTGTGTGACATTCTTTCTGATGGTAGTGTGCATTTTAATGATCATTACAGGTATATATTTGACATTAATTTTATAACAATTGATTCATTTAATTTAGGCATAAAGGAAGTCCTAGGAACAGAAATCTCTATTGCTCATGATATAACTCCTGAAGAGATAAGAGAATTTGAAAAATGTTAGAAAACATAAATTCGGTATTTGCTTGGTCATACGATGGTATGCCAAGGCTAGAAAGGAGAATAGCAGAGTACCACATTCTAACATACCCGTGTATCAAGCATATATCGATGAGAAGGCTGAGGCCAGAATGGGCAGAAAGATTAGAGAGGACCCACCGTGGGAGTAAGACAAATGGCCAGGTTTATAAAAAGGAACTTAATTTACAAATACAAGGTCTGCACCATATTATGACAGATAATGGAGTGCAATTCATGGGTGAGACGGCAAATCTACTCAAGAAATACAAAGATTGAACATCACATGTCCTCTCCATATAGGCCTCAAGCTAATGGTGCAAATGAAGCAATCAATAAGAATTTGAAAAAGATACTCTTGAAGATGGCATGGAACTATAAGGATTGGTTGTTCTGCCTTCCTTTTGCACTAAGGATATCAGAAAAAATATTCAATGGACATCAATGGGGCAAATGCCATACTTTATGGTTTATAGGACTGAAGCGATTCTGCCGGTTGAGTTAGAGTTAAAGTCCCTAAGGGTCATGTTAAAAGTCAACATATGAGAGTATCAATGGGCTGAGCAGAGGTATGAGCAACTGGCTTTGATTGATGAGAAGAGGATGAAGGCCCTGTATCACATGCAATTGTACCAGAAGAGGGTAGCCAAAGTATTCAATAAGAGAGTAAAGCCATAAAAGATTAGGGATGATGATATAGTGTTAAAGCACACGAAACCTATAATGTTTGATCCTAGAAGGAAATCTAAGACAAATTGAGAAGGCCGATGTCTTATAAAGAAGATTCTTCCCAAAGGTGCTGCTAAGATTTCAGATTTGGAAGGAAATAAATTCTCCAAGCCCATCAATCTATATCATTTCAAGAAATACTATGTTTAAAAAAGAGAAAAAAAAGAAATATAAAAATTGCTTGCTGATCAGAAAACGTGAAAGGACTAGTCAAGAAAAAATAAATGCAATAAAGCGAAAAAAATATTTAGTTGGAAAATCCAAAAGGACTAGCTGATAACAGAAGTTGTATCATGAGAAATAATAATTTACCTATTTAAGCCTTTATTGAATGAATAAAATTGTTTAGAGTTTCTATTAAACTTACATATGAATGCTTATTCTTTTATGCATTACTAAAAGAAAAATAAAACATAAATCTAAGCTAAATCTATGAGATCTGAAAATAGAAGCATTTTTATTTCTTCCTTCTTGTAGAAGTTTTCTTGGACTCAGTAAACAACTCTTGAGTCCTCTTATCCCTTGCAAATCTAGGTACAGCAATAGTGTGGAGCAAGACCCAAGCCTTGAAGTTATCATCAGTGGTCAGGTCACCTTCAACATAATGTTATGCTCTATAGTGCGATGGGGGCATAATCTCTCAATCTTGTCCATGATGTCTTGTTTGAGTGGGAAACCTTCAAAGTCAGGAGGATATTCTACAACTACTTCTTACCATATTGATGGCAAAGTCTAGAGGAAGTGTAGAAAGTGGACCTTCGAAGTTTGGGCAGAGGGACACAAGCCCCATATATCAAAAGCATGTCATGTTGAATCTTCTACTAACGGCAGGTCCAGCGAATAAAAGTGTCCAATATGCCCTTCATCCAGCTAATCTAGGATTCATGACCTTGAGGCACGGTAATAGAATGAACCTACACATGCTTCGGCTCATACTAGGCAATGTCTCTTGGAACAGTCAATATTTGAAACTTCTCGCACAACCAAGTCTGCAAAAAGAGAAAAATAAATTAAAAAAGGTGGAGTAGATAGACTCATGTCCATTTTTAATTCAAAAAAAAAGATTTTCTTTATTAGTTATTAATATCCAATAAATAAATCTTTAAAATTAAAAAATAAATATCAATAAAATTAATCAATTATCATTAGAAAAATCCTTTTTTTTTAACTTCTTGTGTTTTAAAGTTAAATTACGCGTAAAACAGCATCATATTAGGAAAATTAGCCAACCGGCTTTGTGCAAATTCAGCTCTATGCTAAGTGATCAGCTCTGTGTAGAGTCGATTTGATTGTACGCAGAGCCGATTGGTTCTAAAGAGCAAAAATTGCATTTCAATCCCTGAATTTGTGAAAACTGTAGTTTCACACCTCAAAGTTAATTTTTTATGAAAATTAGGTCCAAATTGATTCTAGAGAAGTAATTTTAAGTACAATTATTCTCAGACCTTGCTGAAATTTGCCCGTCCTCAACCTCCCGAGACTCAAGAAAGACAATAACTTTTATCAGTAGATTTTTTCTAATTCCCTCAATATTTGAATCTAAAAAATGGATACTGACAATATTGTTGTTTTTTAAACTTAAGTGTTGATATTTAAAGTTTGAGAGTGTTTGAAATGGACTAAATTGGTCAATTATAACTTAAGGGAGAAAATAGAAATTTTTCGATAGGATAGGATTGAATTGTAATTTTTCCTTTCTGATAAAATCAAGGCTGATCCTTCACCACCAAGCAAGCCACAAATGGATCCATTGAAGTATGAAGGTCCAATCACACGAGCTAGAAGCAAGAGATTCAAGGTTGCCTTGTGTTCTTTCATGGTCCAGGTGATAGACAAGATGCATTCAAGAAGCAAGGTTAGCAAGTTGGACTTAGAAGATCAAGATTTAACTTTGATTAATTGTATTTCATTCATGGATTAAAGCCCAACGTGAAGACATGAAGACATATCTGATTTATGTTGAATTCAAGCCCAAACGTAAAGCCCAAGTCCAAGGTTGAATATTCAAAGTCAAAATCTAAGTCAAAATAGGAATCTTCTTTTAACAAGTCCAAGTCAAAATAGGAGTTTGCTACTCTTTTACTTCAAGTTTTGTTTATTTAGGAGTCTTGGCCACATATCCTAATCATTCTAGGATTATGATTATTTTGTTTTAAACTCTATAAATAGAGCTATGTAATTCAGCAAAAGCATATATAAATCCTTTGATTGAATTATAAAAAACCTTGTTTTTGCTTAAAGAGTTTCTTTGAGTGTTCTTGAGATTAAAGCTTATTGTTTAGGTTTTGATTTCACTTCTACCTTAATTTAATTCTATTAACTTGTTAGTTTCTAGGATTAATTAAGTTCATCTTATTATAGCTATTGATCTTATTTCTTTATAAATAAGGGTGATAGTTCCGCAAATAACTTTTGGCAAACCTTATAAGTATTGATCTTAGCGTGTAATCTTCTCTTCCAAAGAAGGTTTACATCATTTGGTATCAGAGCTAGCTTATAAGGTTTGGTTACGTATCCTATTTTTTATCTTCGTTGTTCTTCTACTCACATACTCTTTTATTTTCAGATTTCTCTTCATCTTATTCTCTTCGTCAATTTGTTTGGTTAAAGTCTTCGAGACGTTCTAGATAAATTGGTCTATGATATCTTTATGTTATTATTTCATTTCCTTTAGTTTGCTTGATCAAAGTCTTCGAGATGTTTCAATCAAATTAAGCTCTATGTGTTTTGTTTTTGTTTGGTTATAAAAAAAAATATTGTGTGTGGATCTGAATTATTGATCCGAAGTGAGGCTTAAAAAAGAAAAAGAAAGAGAGAGAGAGAGTGCACGTGAAAAAGAAAAGGTGCACGAGCAAAAGGTGAGCTGTGTGGAAAACCATGAGGGGTGTGAGAAAAGAGAGGAAAAAGGAGAGAAAGAGAGTTTGCGCAAAAAGAAAACATTGAGTTGTGGGGCCCAAGAAAAAGGTGAGTTGAGTGCAAAAGAGAGAAAAGTGAGCTTTATGGCAAGAGAGAGAGATGTGAGAAAAGCTTTAATGTCACAAAAATAAATATTTGTGCTTGTTTACAAAGAAAGTTTTCTGACCACTAACGATCTTAATTTCTTTGCCTTCAAGTTTCAAGTCTCTTTTGCAGGAGTTTGAGGACGTGTTTCCCGACGAAATTCCAAGTGGGTTACCACCCATTCGTGGAATTGAGCGCCAAATTGACTTTGTACCCAATTCTACCATACCCAATAGGCCGACATATAGAGCAAATCCCGAGGAAACCAAAGAACTACAACGCCAAGTGGAAGAACTTCTTAATAAAGGTTATGTTAGGAAAAGTTTAAGTCCATGTGTTGTTCCTGTTATACTTGTCCCTAAGAAAAATGGTTCTTGGCGATGTGTGATTACAATTAACAAAATAACTATTAAATATCGTCATCCTATACCTAGGTTAGATGATATGCTTGATGAGTTGCATAGGGTTGTTGTGTTCACTAAGATTGATCTAAAAAGTGGTTATCATCAAATTAGAATGAAAGAGGGTGATGAATGGAAAACAGCATTCAAAACTAAATTTGGTTTATATGAGTGGTTAGTCATGCCGTTTGGTTTAACTAATGCACCTAATACATTCATGAGATTAATGAATCATGTTTTGCGTGCTTATATAGGCAGGTTTGTGGTTGTCTATTTTGATGATATACTTATTTATAGCAGGTCTTATGATGAACATGTAAAGCACGTGCGTTTAGTTCTTAAAACTTTACGCAAAGAAGTTTTATTTGCTAACCATAAGAAGTGCGATTTTTGCACAAACAAACTTGTTTTTCTTAGTTTTGTTGTTAGTGCAAAAGGAATTGAGGTTGATAAAGAAAAGGTGAAGGCAATCAAAGAGTGGCCGATTCCCACAAATGCAAGTGAAGTTCGAAGTTTTCATGGACTAGCAAGGTTCTATAGGCATTTTGTGAAAGATTTCAGTACCTTCATTTAATGAATTGAAGAAAGATGTGAAGTTTAATTCGTATACACAATGATCTGCTGCTTGACTTGCTCAAACAAAACTTACTTCTTCTCCTATTCTATCTCTTCCTAATTTTGATAAAACTTTTGAGATTGATTGTAATGCTTCCCAGGTATAGGTATTGAGCCGTTCTAATGCAAGATGGAAAGCCAATAGCCTATTTTAGCTAAACATTGGACAAAAGAGCAAGTTCAAGTATCCAACTTATGACAAGGAAGTCTATGCACTTGTTAGAGCTTTAGAAGTATGGCAACATTACTTGCTGCCCAAAAAGTTCGTGATCCACACCGATCATGAATATTTGAAGTACTTAAAGGGTCAAAACAAGTTGAATAGAAGACATGCTAAATGGAGTGAGTTCATTGAAGCATTCCCTTATGTCATCAAGTACAAGCAAGGTAAAGATAACATAGTGGACGATGCTTTATCTAAAAGGTATGCTTTAATTGCTGTTTTAGATGCCAAATTACTAGGGTTTTAACAAATAAAAGACTTATATCATGATGATAGTAATTTCGGCCAAGTGTATAAGGCATGTGAACAAGGTGCGTTTGATAAGTATTATAGGCATGATGGTTTTCTTTTCTTTGAAAAACGTTTATGCATTCCTTCTTGTTCTATGAGTGATTTACTTATGAAAGAAGAACATGAGGGTGGTTTGATGGGACACTTTGGCGTTCAAAAGACTTTAGATGTATTGCATGATTGCTTTTATTGGCCTTGCATGAAAAAGGATGTTATGCGATTTTGTGCAAATTGTATTGTGTGCAAACATGCTAAGTCTAAGCTTCAACCACATGGTTTGTATATGCCTCTCCCTATACCTAGTTCACCTTGGGTTGATATTTCTATGGATTTTGTACTTGGATTACCTAGAACTAGGCATGGGCATGATAGCATATTTGTTGTTGTTGATAGGTTTTCAAAGATGGGACATTTTATAGCTTGTAAGAAAACTAATGATGTACAACATATTGTTGACCTATTCTTTAGAGAGGTAATGCGTTTACATGGTATGCCACGCACCATAGTTAGTGATAGGGATGCTAAGGTTTTGAGCTACTTTTGGAAGACTTTATGGGGTAAGTTAGGCACACGCTTGTTATTTTCAACAACTTGTCACCCACAAACCGATGGTCAAACTGAAGTAGTAAATAGAACACTATCACAACTATTACGCACTATGGTAAAACGCAACATTAAGAGTTGGGAAGATTGCTTGCCGCATATAGAATTTGCTTATAATAGAAGAACCATGCATTCTTCAACTAAATTTTGCCCTTTTGAGATTGTCTATGGGTTTGTACCTTTGAGTCCTTTAGATTTGATTGCTTTACCTTTAAAGGAACAAACTAACCTTGATGGTAAGAGAAAGGCCGAATATGTGCTTAAATTGCATGAACAGGTTCGAGCTAATCTAGAGCGCAAGAATCAAGCAAATGCTAAACACGCCAACAAAGGAAGAAAAGAAGTAATCTTTGAACCCGAAGATTGGGTGTGGATATATATGTGCAAAGAAAGATTCCCAAACCAAAGAAAAAATAAGTTGATGCCAATGGGAGATGAACCTTTTCAAGTGTTGGAATGCATCAACAATAATGCTTACAAGATTGACTTGCCCGGTGAGTATGGAGTTAGTGCTACATTCAATATTATTGATTTATCTCCATTTTATTTTGATGAAGGTCTTGATTCAAGGACAAATACTTTCGAGGAGGGAGGGGATGATAAAATCAAGGCTGATCCTTCACCACCAAGCAAGCCACAAATGGATCCATTGAAGTATGAGGGTCCAATCACACGAGCTAGAAGCAAGAGATTCAAGGCTGCCTTGTGTTCTTTCATGGTCCACGTGATAGACAAGATGCATTCAAGAAGCAAGGTTAGCAAGTTGGACTTAGAAGATCAAGATTCAACTTTGATTAATTGTATTTCATTCATAGATTAAAGCCCAATGTGAAGACATGAAGATCATATCTAATTTATGTTGAATTCAAGCCCAAACGTAAAGCCCAAGTCCAAGGTTGAATATTCAAAGTCAAAATCCAAGTCAAAATAAGAATCTTCTTTTAACAAGTCCAAGTCAAAATAGGAGTTTGTTACTCTTTTACTTCAAGTTTTGTTTATTTAGGAGTCTTGGCCACATATCCTAGTCATTCTAGGATTAGGATTATTTTGTTTTAAACTATATAAATAGAGCTATGTAATTTGGCAAAAGCATATATAAATCCTTTGATTGAATAAAAAAAAACCTTATTTTTGCTTAAAGAGTTTCTTTGAGTGTTCTTGAGATTAAAGCTTATTGTTTAGGTTTTGATTTCACTTCTACCTTAATTTAATTCTATTAACTTGTTAGTTTCTAGGATTAATTAAGTTCATCTCATTATAGCTATTGATCTTATTTCTTTATAAATAAGGGTGATAGTTCCGTAAATAACTTTTGGCAAACCTTATAAGTATTGATCTTGGCGTGTAATCTTCTTTTCTAAAGAAGGTTTACATCACTTTCTATATCCATTATACATGTTTTTCCTTTATTTTATTTTCTTTCTTTTCTTGTTTCTTTCTCCTTTTTCTTTCTTTTCTTTCCTTCTATCTATTCTTTTCTTTCATTCTTCTCATTCTCTACAATCCTACTCCTCACACAAATCTAACCAAGATTCTTCTCTAATCAAGTAAGTTAATATCAAGAACTATCAGCTAGTTTATCTTTGAAGTTAAAGAAAATCTATTTTCCCATTTTATATATATCTTCTCTTTTTCTAAACGTTGAAATGTTGATTTTTTGTTATGGATCGTTTGATTTGAGTAATTATGCAAAGGATTTTTGTGGGTCTTGTGTTTGGTGTTAAACCCATTTGAAAAGGGTTTACGCATGTGCTCTAGCATGATTTTTTGGTGATTTAAGTTATATTAATGTTGACTTTCTTGTTTTGGCATGTTAATTTCATGATTTCTAAGTTGATTTGTATCGAGTATGTGGTAAATCAATTGGCTTCAGTTTTGAGGGAGTATAAGAGGTGAAAAACTCTCATTTTTCTATTTTTTTAGGCTGTGACCCAGGGCGTACAGGTTTCCTTTAAGACTCCTGCTGGGGACGAGTCACTCGAGTAGAAATTTAACTTATACCAATCTATATGGGGCATGAAGCATTTGTTGTTAGTTTGGCACAGATTGTACCAAACCATAAAAGTGGATTTGAGTTGTTGATCGGATCGAGCAGAATTTGCCTTATCTGGTGAGCCAGACCTTGTGACCTTGAAAATCTCTTTTTATGGTCGTTTTGAGCTCTTTTCCATCTTTTAATCATTTTGGCTATGCAATATTGGTTAATTATGGCTTTGGTTTGGGGATGAGTTATAGTTAGGATATTCTATTTTCCTTTTCTTCATTTTATTTTGATTTATGGTTAAATCGTTTGGATTCGTCTAGCACACAGAGAGCGAAGTAGTAGTGCCATATTTGCAAGTTGTATAATATGTGTATATATATATATATATAAGAGGTTGGACACTGAGCCTTAAAATGTGACAAGCACTTGCTAGATAAATCCTAACGAGATAACTAATGGGTCAAGCACCAAACCCAAATGGGGTGACATGCGCCTTTAGCAATAAACCATTAATTAGAATGCTATAAGTGATGAGATCAATTTGTAGGTTCTTTCTCCTTATTAAATTATGCTAGTACTTATGTGTGGTGTGTCTATATTATAATATATATGGGATTTATATGTGTCCGAGCATGTGAACCCTTAATATGTGTATGTGTGTATGTGTATATTATACATTTCACTAAGTAAGGTTTGACTCCCCTCACATTTTTCCAGGTTAAGCAGATAAGAAGATTTGGACAAGCTACAATTGTTCCCTCGTGGTGAGTCCTTTAATTTAGTTTATTTCATAGTTGTTGTTGTAAAGTCCTTAAAGGCTAACACTCTAGAACCTTAATACATTATTTGTGACCTTGATAATGTATTATAATTTGTGTTGACTTATGATGATTTTATATTTAAGATTTGGTTAGTTGACTCCATCTTTAGACGTCGAGATTATTAATATTTAATTTGATTATATAAATTATGTTGGCATGGTAAATAATGGATTATAATTGTATTAGTAACCTTTAGGCTTGCTGCGGGCACCGGTAGCCATGTGCGACTCTCGTGTTCCGACATTAGTCACATGCCCTCGAATTTGGGACATGACAACATGTTTGATTTCATGATATAAAATATAATTATAAAGACATAAAGCATGAAGATGGATTCAAGAGTCAATATGAAGATCAAGTTAAAATCATGAAGCTATAAAGACCGGAAGAGTGATAAAGTAAACAAGGGACATGGACCTAAGAATTTCATGTAAGGAAAGGTGATCTCCATGGAAGAAAAACGGCTAACTTATATTTGAAAAATAAACTGTATTATTTGAAGAGTTTAAAAAGAGGAAGGGCAAGCAAAACATGGATGGATAGCTACATTATTCTAGTTATAAGAAGAAAGATTGGTGTAATTTTAAGGTTTAAGAATTTATTTTTTGAATTTTAATTGAATTATGCTCAAATTGTCAGACTGGGTTAAAGCATATAAGGTCAATTAAAATTAGTGGCATTAATTCTACAAGAAGTGTTTGAACATAACTTTCTTCATATTTGTATCTCTAGAAGTCTAGTTTCATATGCAAAAGGTCTTGCATCAACTTGAGGAGTATGAAAGGTGCAATGACCAAAATACTGAAACATGTTCAATATGTCATGATGACATAAACAATTTTGATTATTTTGCATTCACTGGGATACTTTTACTAATGAGTGACGTTTCTCAATTTCATTAGGAAACCTTACGCCACAAATCTAGAGATGGATTCCAAAGCCAGCTTCTTTATTTGTTTATCAGCCTATGTTCAAAGTTATTATTCTAATTTACTAGTTAATTATGTATAAGGCCCACCTAATCTAGCCCAATTATAAATTATGCTTTGAATTCTAGCCTTTAAACTTAAATGGACTTCTTTTTATGATAAGGCCCAATTAATTGATCTTAATCTAATATGGCCCAATTAATTCAATTAAAGCATGACAAATCCACTAAGTCTATATTGATTTTAAATTTAAGCTCAATACACCATCTCATTAACCTAATGGACTACAATTTTCATGCCAGGTCCAAATTTAAGGCCGAATATCTATATATCTAGTTTTAATTAGACAATCAAATAATAGGTATTTGGCATCAAACATAGAACAAAAAATAAAGAGTAGAAAATTAAATCTAGCTATTACAACCCTTCTACAACTAAAGAAAATAAAAAAAACACCTAAAACTAAGTTACAATACACAAAATTGGTCCAAATACATAGAAAATTCGAATTAAGGCATACAAGGCTAAATGAGCGATCAGCTAAGGACACAGACCGATCGACTTTAGGGCTAAATTTGGCTGATTCTATGACTTTTCTTGAAATTTTCACACCAGCCAATTTTACATGCACATAAAGTCAAAAAATTATTAGAAACACAAAATAATGAAATAAAAGTGTGCAGAACAAATTAAACAAACTAAAACACATGGAAAATAACATAAACATAAAGGAGCTAAAACTGGTAAAAGGCTAAAGCATCTTACATGGAAAATTCTACATTTGAACATACAACCCTAGGATTCTCATACAATCACATAAGCATTCACAAAAAGACACAAATCATATAATCCTAATCTTTCCAATCATTAGATTTCAAATCCAGCACATGGCATATTATCATATTCAATTTCCAACATATATCATATTATCATATTCAAACTTAATAAAATCAAAATATGTTAATTTAAGAAAACTCTAATCTAATAATATAAATCATATGGATCATGCAAAATAACTAAAAATACCAATCAGAAGCATGTTTCTAAAACATAAAATAAAAGAACCAGTTTGTAAAGATGGGGATGCTGATGATGTTGGATTTGGAGAACCCTTAGGTTGTCACCGTTGAATGTTGATCTTCAAGTCTCTAGAGATAATGAGGTGGTGGAATCGAATATTGGTTGAGAATCCAATGCTGCTTGGGTTTGAGAAATCTTCTATCATTCAAAAATAAGTTTCCCAATCTCTAGTTCTTACTTAGTAACTTTCCCTTTAACTAAAGCTCTAATAATTGATATGTGGAGTTCTAATAATTAATGAGTGTAGGCAACCTTAAACGTAGACCTAAACTATATTATTCTATTTATAGAAGTACGGTTAGGAACCCTAGAGAAGCAGATAACTGTACAAATATTTTAATTAAAGAATCAATCGATATCTTTCCTCTTATCATATTAATATCCAATAAATTAAAATAAAATATTTTAAATCAAATAATTATCACTAAATATATTTAGAAGTCCCAATAATTATCACAAATATCTTCTAGAAACTTCTTTTTTACCAATTTTTACATTTTTTGTAAAAAATTACACATAAAATAGTGTCAAATTTCAAAAAATAGCCAATTAACACTATGTAGAACTCGTCGACTCTATGCTAAGCCAATAGTCTGTGTAGAGCCAATTCAGTTGTACGTAGAGCCAATTGGCGCTAAGGGGCAAAAAGTTTCAAAAATTTTGATAATTCAGTCCTTGAATTTGTAAAAAAATATCGGTTCACCCCTCGTACTTAATTTTTTCTGTCAATTGGGTCCAAATTGATTCTAGAAAAGTAATTTTAAGTCCAATTATTCTCAACCCTTACTTAGGCTGGCCCATCCTTAATCTTCTGAGACTCGAAAAGGCAGCAACTTTTATTATTGGATTTTTCATAATTCTCTCGATATTTGGATCCAAAAAATGGGTGATGACATACCTCTTGTGTTTATAGCTCCATCGAAGTGCACCTTTTATTCCTAGATCTCGATTGCCCTTAAATTTTCATCAGGCAACTCCAAATCCCAAGGGTCATCTCCCTCGATTGCATTCTAAACTAAAAATTCTGCTATAGCCCTACGTTTGACTACCTTCTTGGTGACGTACTCGATGTCGAATTTCATTAGAAGTACTAACTATCTTGCCAACTTCCCTGTAAAAGACCGAGCTTCAAACAGATACTTTAATGGGTCTATTTTTGGAATTGCTTATACCCTATAAGACTAAAAGTAGTGTCTCAATTTCTTTGTAGCCTATATCATGGCTATTCTCTACGAGGTTATACTGTCATTCATAAAGCAGCAATTTCTTAGTGAGATAGTAAACCGCATGCTCCACGTCATTAGGCCCATATTATGCTACTATTGCCCTCATGGCTTCCTTTTCTAAGGCCAAGTATAGAATCAACAATTTTCC
Organism: Ricinus communis; assembly: GCF_019578655.1. NCBI lineage: Eukaryota > Viridiplantae > Streptophyta > Magnoliopsida > Malpighiales > Euphorbiaceae > Ricinus > Ricinus communis. The sequence continues at coordinate 13,673,352 of NC_063262.1, forward strand.
ATCCTTCGACGGCTTTAATACTGGCGGCTTCATAAGATACTGCTTAATCTTGTCGAAGACTTTCTAACAATGCTCATCCCACACAACATGTTGGTGTTTCCTTAAAAGCTTGAATATAGGATCATAAACCATTGTGAGCTTGGAAATGAACCTACTGATGTATTATAGACGTTTTAAAAATCCTTTGACTTATTTCTCTTTCAGTGCTGGCATTTCTTGATTAGCCTTAACCTTATTTGGATCAATTTTTATTCTCTGTTGACTCAATATATGCCCTAGTAGTTTCCTTAATATTATTCTGAGTATGCTCTTTTTTGGATTAAGCCTCAAGTTATACATTTTCACTCATTTTAAGAACTTATCAAGAGCTTGGAAGTGCCCTTTCCTTGTTTCAAACTTTACCATCATATCATCTACATACACCTCCACTTCCTTGTGCATCATGTCGTGAAATAATGTAATGACTGCCCTCTAATAAGTTGCTCCTACATTTTTTAGTCCAAAAGGCATAACATTATAGCAGTACATACCCATTTGGTGATGAATGACGTTTTCAACTTGTCTACTGCCATCATGATTTGGTTGTACTTGGAAAAACCATTAGTGAAAGAGTAAATTGCACTTGAAGCGACACTATCGACTATCACATCTATGTGAGGAAGGGAGAGTCGTCCTTAGGGCATGCCTTGTTCAGATCTTGATAATCCACACACATCCTTACTTTTCCATCGTTCTTTGGGACTGGGATGATATTTGCCAACCATTTCGGATAGTCCACTGCTTCACCTTCTTAATGACCTCTTCTTGGATTTTCTCCACCCATTTTGGCCTTAATCTTCTAATTTTCTGCTTAATCAGCTTAATGTGTGGATAGGTTGGAATATGGTGCTCTGCTATCTTTCTATCTAATCTTAGCATATCATCATAGGACTAAGCAAATACTTTTTTCCATTATTTTTTCTAATTCTTTCCTCTCTGTAGGAGTTATATCATGAACTATCGAAATGTTCATTGGATTTTCATTTGTGCCTAGATTAAATGAATAAATTTGTATGGAATTAATATCAAACATGCACATGTCATGATAATCAAAATGCACACTACTATCAGGAAAAACATCGCACAAGTAAGCAAAATTAGATATTCAAATTTAAAGTTCAATTGTGTTTGATTTTCCATCTTTCAAAAGCTTATAATCTCCTTGGATAAATGCATCAAGGTTCAGCAGACTGTATTTTGATAAATCTTTTGAATCTTAAAGTTAATTTTGAAAAGTAAATATTAAAAAAAATAATACTCTCTATTATTTCATTTCATCTTCATTTTCTCCCATCTTCTCATTAATCAAACACACAAATCACCTCATTTCTTGCCTCAGATTTCTCTCATTTTCTCATAAATTCTCTCTAACAAAAAATAAAACTAAGACAAGCTGTTCTTCAATTCAAATCCAAAATAGCAACAAAATCAGGGGTAAATAGCAATTCAGACAAGCAACATCATTGATCTTAGAAATAAAAGAAACATCATCCTCATAAAGATTAGATGTGATTAAATCGTCATAGAATACATCAATGATATGTTCCTCTATTATAGCAGCTAACTTTTGCTGACTCAGCTTCTCAGTTAGATATATAAACTGTTTCAGCTTCAGCTCTAATACCTTGGTGGCGACCTTCTCACGGACTTCTTTAATGCCCAGCTTGACCATTTGTCGATGATCAAGTTTTTAAATATATCGAATCCTAGCACCTTAATCCCAATTACTATGACAGGTTCAGGCTCCTTAGAGAAGGGTGTGTACTCATGGACAAATACATTTTTTAGAATCCTACCATTTGGTTTGCCCTCATCTTCATCCTCACGGTAACCCAACCCGTATCGAGTCTTTTGACCTTTGAAGTCCGGCAACTCTGCGATACCTTACTAGTTTTTTTTTTTTCAACCCCATTCTAAGCATGAAGTCCATCTTTTTGAACATGTTGGCTACTTTAGGATCCATGTAGTCCTTGTAGAGAACAATAACTTGAAATCCAGTAGGGGATTCCAGCTCCTTGACAACTTCTTGAATGGCTGAGACAACTTTATCGCCTTCAGCATATGGTCACTATTTCGCCTTCATGAGGGAACTTGACCTTTTGGTGCACAGTGGAAGGGACTCTTCCCAGTGCATGAAACCATAGCCTTCCCAATAATAAAGCAAAAGTTATTAGGATGTCCAGTACAATGAACTCCACCCAGGATTCAAAAGGGCCCATTTTTACCAGTGCGGAAAATGTCCCCTCCACGTCTCTCTTCATTTCATCATAAACTCTTATAACTATATCCGATGGTTTTAGGTCTTTCATAATCATCCCTAGCTTAGGAAATATGCGAGAGGGACACACATTGATGGTTGACTCGTCATCCACCATTACAGATGGAGTTCTTTTCCTCTTAACCTCTACTACTATGTAGAGAGCCTTATTATAGTCTTTTCCCTCTAGTGGTAGGTCATGGTTCGAGAAAGTGATCATCTTAGTGGTCTTGTCAGTTATCATTTTGATCATCCCCCCTTGGGTAGTTGTTGTGCTAATACTTATACCAGATAAGGCCTGGATTAGAGCCTTTTTGTTATTTGATGAGTGCATCAGAAGTTCTCAAATGTCAACTGTCTTTCTTTCTTCCTTCAGCTGCTTTTTTAACCCATTATCCCCTCCTTTAGGCACTTCCTCGACTTGTTTCAACTTTTGAACCCCATGCGTCTTCACCCTTACCCACTAGCTCGGATTCTTTATCGGATTCACTATCTGTCTATATATCATTTGCCCTAGTGTTTTGGACTTCACACTCATCCCTAGAGTTGTACCAAATATTGATAGCCATAACTAATTTCTTCTCATCCTCCTTCTAAACCTCCAAAGACAAGGCTCATTAGATGCTTAATCATTGTCTGACCCCCAACTACTCGGTATGATATCCATGATTCAAATATCAACCAAAGGAGGCTTCGAATATCAGAATTTGAAATCAATATTGTTTGAGGGTTTCACTAATAGGTCTTCACATTCATACTAAGGAAGTTGTTCAACTTGCCATGCCTTATTGTCTATTAAGTCCTTGATCTCGTGCCTGAGATGATTGCCCTAATCCATTACATGCTCAAAACTTGGTAATACTCATAATATTGGCCATTGTGAGGGTTAGGACTGCTTTTTGGTAATATGAGCTTGAGTTTTCTGCTCATTTCAGATGTTGGAACACCACAGATAATGGTACCCCCAACTCGGTAAAAGTTCTTTATGGGTTATTTGGTTCTAGCTTTGGCTTGGGTTAGGATATGTCTTAGAAAAAGTCCATGACCTCCTTTTTACTCAAGTCAAGAATGATCATGAATACTTGACTTTGGGGGTGGTGTGTTGTTGTGATTTGGAAAAGGGTTTTTTCTGGTACTAGGTTAGTCTGTCAGTTAGTTTTTCAAATAAGGTCTCTGATTTCGTGTTTCAACTGGATGCAGTTGTTTGTGTGATGGTCGGGTGCTTGGTGGAATTTAAATTTTAGATATTGGGTTTGTAGACAGGTGCACTAGGGTTAGGCGGGTTTTTAATAGTGGTTGGTTAGAGCATATGCCATTTTGCAATAACCTCTTAAAGATCTTCGAGAGCAGTTGCTTGAAGTTGGAGAACTTTCTTTAGTTGCTGGACAACATTCACATATGAAGTTATGCTCCTTCCAGCCTGATAATTTGGCTTTCCACCAGTTCACACAGTCTTTCTCTTATTTTTGATTTCTTTAACCTAAAACCCATCATTATATAGGTCTATAAAAGTCTTTCGGTTCATCATCTAAGGCTTTCAACCTATCTAGGAAGAACATTTTAGACCACCATACGTACTTGGTTCTTTTTAAAGGGCTTATTATTCATGAATCCAACCTTATTCCTCCACTCGGTCAAGAAATTAGAGAAGGACTAAATTTGGTTTTTACTTAATGGACTCGAGGTCCTTGATTGATACTTCTAACTAGGTATTACAGTCATATTGCTTAATAAATGAATTATACAAATTATGCCGTTCAAGTTTGACGGATTTATCTAAACTATGATACTAGTTTACAATAGGTCCTTCTAGCGATAACACAAACAACTTGACAATTTGGGTCTTACTTAGCTGAGTAGTTCCTATAATAGTTATATACTACTTTAGATGAACTTTCAAATCAGTAGTCTCATTGAATTTGTTCATTTTGGGTATCCTGAACATAGCAAGCAGCTTTTCTTTGCCTGTCAACACCAATTCCTCGAAATCATAGGTTGGGTTTAACCCTTTGATTTCTAGCATGGCTTGGATCTTATCAAGCCTGTCACTTAAACCACTCATAGCCTCATTTGTGGTAAGGGAAATCTCCCTTTTAGCTTGGTCCAACATAGACTCATCAAAATCCCAAAAACTTTGGGGCACTCCCCTTCTAGCATGGTCTTCCATCATTACCATTAGCAGCAGCTGCAGTAACAGCAACAATTTTAGTGGCAATTACAGCTAGATCAACAACCATAGGAGCAACTGAGGTAATCGGGGCAACAAGTGGGGCTTGATTTGTAGCCATCCCAACCAAAAATTTGTTGGAGCTCTTCCTGAATCATACCCCTTAGACCATCAATAGCTTCAGTATCACTTGTGGAACCTTGATGTCTTGGCTTTTCAAGAAGCTCTAGCATAGTTTGGATTCTTAGTGAGATATGTATACTCCCTAGCCTTCTATTATCTTGCCTCTTCCAATGCAAAGGAGTGTCTATTTAGCTAAAAAGTAAAAGATTAGTGTGATGCATGATGCACGTGATATGTAAAAAAAGAAAGAAAAAGGATTAGCATACACATAGTTATTGTACAAAGCCTCCTTCTGACCTTATTTCTCCCGCACACAGTTCATGATGAGTCTTTCTTCCGTAGAATTTTGGGTCTAGGCTTTGTATCAACAGGGGATAGTAGGCCCAATGCGCATGCCATAAACTCTCAGAGTAAATTTAAAATAAACAAGGCGATGTTTCTCAATATATGTATAAAGCCTGTATATTTTGGACCTAGGGCTTGATTCTACATGTTGTTAGACTAAGGCTTTCCAATATTTGGGCTTAAGTACTTATATGAAAAAATATCTCAAATAGCAAGCAATAGGGCTTATAAGGGAAATTATTACACTCATTACCGTGAGCTGAATCTTAGATAAGGATAAAAGGCTCCCATAAGTAAAAAGTGTTCTTCCTTGGTTCGTCACCCACTCAAGGGTCCATGCGACAAAGGAAGTTCACTTATTACTTGTGAGTGATGGTTGGCTAGTGTCGCAATTCCAAGGTTTGAATGGAACCAAAAAATTACTAACTTATGAAATCGGGGCCATAGGGACCAAAGTGCACAATGTCTAATAATGGTATAGTGATACAAGAATCACTCATTAAATAATAAAATTAAAAATAAATATACGTTACAATCAGCTTCTCTTATTCCTAGTGGAATCTTCACTATAGGCGGCGGTTTCGGGCGTGTACCCAAGTGTCTTTAGTGACTATGACACTACAAAGCTTTTTAACCTAATAAGAACACGCTAATTAATCACGGAGACTAGCAAGGAGATGGAAGTCGCCACTCGGATAATTCTCCAGGATACTTTTTCTAATTAAGTGGCATTTCTAGATTCCACAAGGAAGCTTCATCTAGAAATGGATCCAAAAGCCAACTTCCTTATTTGTGTATCTTTATCTTTAATTTTATTGTTTGACGGGCTATTCCCTATAAATGCAACAATTATATTTTTACACATCGAGCACTACAGCATGTGAGGTCCATTTAAGTCTAGCCCATTTTATTAAGCCCAATCTAGGTTTAATTAACCTATTTTACTAATTAATAATGTACAAGGATTTTCCTAGTCTAGGCCAATTTACAAGTTATGCTCTAATTCTAAGCCTTTAAGCCTATATGGACTACTTTTTATGCAAAGGCCCAACTATATGATCTTACCTAACATGACCTAATTAATTATAATCAAAGCATGACAAAGCCCACTAGGTCTATATTAATTTTAAGTAAGCCTAATTACCATCTGATTAACCTAATGGACTACAAATTTCATGCTAGATCCAATTTTTATCCTAGGGTCTATGTGTCTAAATTTTATTTGAGCAATTACTTTATTTATTTAGCCTACATCAAAATATAAAGCAAAATTAAAAGTGCAGCAAATAAAAGCTATCTATTATAACTTCCTACAACTAAAAGACGAAGGAAAAACCCTTAAACACTAAATACAGTGCATAAAATCATAAGAAATATATAAAAAAAGACTCGAGAATTAGGCCAAAAGTGCACACAGCCGACTGGACAAGGGAATAGAGCTGAATTGGCTTTGCACTGAGCCGGTCAGCTATAGGGGCTTAGATGGTCCTTTTTGTAAGTTTCTTCAACTTTTCACACCCAGAAGCTGACTTTTACATGCATAAAAGGTAAAAAATTCAATTACAACACATAAAATTGAATAAAAAATATAACAAATAGAATCAAATAGTTAAAAGCTTAAAAAAGGATACAAACCCTAAAAATCAAAACTGACAGTAAGTGAAAATAACATTCTAAACCAAATTCCCAATTCTAATTATGCAATCCTGAAAATCTAATCCAAATAAACACAAACAGATTAATTATGTTTTCCTCCTTATTAAACTAGTCAAATCCAAAGCCCAATAAAATTATACAATCAGATTCATTTGTTTTCCTACAAGGTTATATTTTCCTACATGTTCTTATTATCAGATTCAAAACCTAATGAGTTATAATATATTAATACATAACAACGCCTATTCTAACCACATGAATCGTATAAGATAATAATAAAACACCCTATGCATATTTCTAGATTCATAAATAATTTATAAAAATCGACAAGAGAGAAGGTGTTGATGGTGTGGATGATAGAAAACCCTCAAGTTGTCACTGTTGGTTTTTATTCTGCGAGTCTCAAGAAATGAGGAGGCAATTGAATCAAAGATCGGTTGAGAATCCAGTGCAGCTTAAGATTTAGAAAAGATTATTGTTGTTCTAAAAGGGTTTTCTAATTCTAGGGTTCTTTCTTAGTGATTTTAAAAAAAAAACTCTCTCTAAGTTTATTTTCTCAAAAGCTTGTCTTTAAAATTTGTAATGATGAAAAATGGCTGATTGTAGTGATTGATTAGTGTAGCTAAAAGAATGCTGCTAACCCTAGACATAGGGCATACTGTGCTATTTATAAAGCTAGGATAAGAAAACCCTAAGAATCATGATGATATGCTTTAAAGATTTTTTTTTTATCGTTTAATAATATCCATTAAAAATCTTTAGAAATTTTAATAATTATCACAAAAACTTTCTAGACGTTTATTTTTATATTTTTTAGTATTTAAATGTCAAAAAGACACATAAAACAGTGTCAAATAGCAAAAAAATAGCCAATCAGCACTGTGTAGAGCCGATTCGACTTTATGCTAAGCTTATCGACTCTATGTAGAGCCGATTGGTTCTGAGGGCTAAAAAGTTTGGAAACTTCTGGCAAATTAGTCCTTGAGCTTGTTGAAACAACCATTTTACTCAAAGTTAATTTTTCTGACAATTAAATCCAAGTTGATTCTAGAAAAATGATTTTAATTTAATTATTCTCAATCCTAATTTGGATTCGCCTTTCCTCAGTCTCCCGAAACTCAAGAAAAACAGTAACTTTCATTATAAATTTTTTCGTAATTTCCTCGATATTTGAATCCAGAAAATGGATGTTGATAATAATAAGGTATTTATATATCTTATATCTAGTTTCTGTCATTTTACTAATAATATTAAATATGAAATCTAAAGAAAAAGTTTAATACTCAAATTTTCATTGAGTTATAACCTCCTCATAATCATAACTTTTATTTGGTCCCAAGTGTATACTTATAAAAAGATTTTATTGTATTCTATTTCATTTTTGTTGTCTTAGGCTCATAATGCTACATACATATGGATCATGGATATAACAATTGTGTATAAATAGGTTGAATATTAAACTACCAATTTATCTATTTATAATTCATTTAAGATTTATATGGGTATTCGAACTCATATAACTCAACATAAAGCCTTACAATCCATTTATCTAATTATTCTTGACTTAATTATTTATAAAATTTCATTAAAAAAAACTATTTTTAATATATTATTATTATAGACGATATTTTTATTTAGTAATATATTTCTAATTAAATCGTTCTAAATATATTAGGGGTACTTATGATTTTTATTCTATTATAAAAATTACCTCAATTTTATTTTACTAAATCACCCTTATGCTTTTACAAAACTAATTATAACCTCTGCATCCAAAGTTAATACAAAATAAAATTATAATTTGATCATTAAAATCGTCCGAAATTAACTTTTATTATCAAATCTCACGTTAAATTTTTACTTTAGCATAGTTTAATTCTAATATTTATCAAAATAATAATATAAATAAAAAATTTTCCCTATAAACATTTATTCTATTTTAATAATCCAAATTGAATTATATGCTAATTTGATAATGTTGCTCTAAGTATAAGTATTTTTAAATTTAAATTGTACTAAAAATTTGAGTAAGTAAAAAAATTAAAATTTATTAATTTTGTTAAATCTAAAACTAACTTATTGTAAAACTAACTCTCCTACTAAAATTAACGATTTCACTCTAGCATGATAAAAAAAAATTTAGATAATTTTCATATAAACAAATAATAGCCCATTGATCTAGAACTTCATGTTTTTCACCATTAAATAGAAGGAAGAAAACATACTTTGATCCATATTTAATGGAGTGTGATTTCTCTCTCTTTTCCCCTTATCTTATCAATGGATATTTACTTTTTGTATTTGTTATAATTGTTGATGATATGGGTAGAGAGAGAACCAACTCTTATTTATAGACTAATGGTGGTTTTCCATCAAAGCACCAATGGTTACAACCTTTCATATTATAACCTTTACCATTAGTCATAATTATTCAATTCACAACCTTTCATTAACCAATAGAATTTAATCACTAATATCTTATTATAATTATATGAGTCATTAATTTCTTACATTCTCGCACTTGGCTCATATGATTTAATAAGAACATAAAATGCACAAAAATTAATTTTAAATTCCTTTTTTTTACATTGGCTATGACATAACATCATTATTAAGTAGAAACGTTAATGCGGGTCACAGCGGTCGTATGTCATTTTATCGACATAGTCCCTTCCATGTACCATAACACTAATTCTCAACTTAACACGATCTTTAATAAAGATAACATTAATGGTCCAAAAGTAGTGTTTTTATTTTAAAACTATTCCTGTCAATATTACTCTAAAGTAATTATGTATACCAAATAGAAAATAGGAAAATCAGAAACACATAATTGAGCTCAAAGTGTCAAATGTATAAATTTAAAATAAACTTGGCAAAATATTAGTAATGACGTCTAACAATGCCCATTCTTACAACATGTTCATTAAAAGTTTTGGGTGGTAATCCTTTTGTTAAAGGATCTGCAATCATAAGATTTGTGCTAATATGTTCAATTGATACTCTTTATTTCTAAACTTCTTCTTTAACGACAAAGTATTTATCTCCATATGCTTAGCACCTTTAGAATACTTGTCATTTTTAGAGAAGAAAACTGCTGCAGAATTATCATAATAAATTTTCAGCGCCTTAGCTATACTGTCGACAATTCCAAGTCCTGAAATGAAATTTCGCAGCCATAATCTATGAACAGTAGCCTCAAAGTAAGCTATAAACTCAGCCTCCATAGTGGATGCAGCAATGACATACTGCTTTGCACTCTTCCATGAAATTGCTCCTTTGGCTAATAGGAATAAGTAGCCAAATGTTGATTTTCTTGTATCAACACATCCAGCAAAATCTTGAATATCCAATCACCTCAAGGTGATTAGATCTTCTATAAGTGAGCATATGATCATTTGTTCCTTGCAAGTATCTAAGAATTTTCTTTGCAGCTTTTCAGTGATCTAATCCTAGATTACTTTGATATCTGCCCAATATTTCGACAGCAAAACTAATGTCCAGTCTAGTGTAAGTTTGAGCATACATTAAACTCCCAACAACATATGCATAAGGAATGTTCTTCATTTGTTCTCGTTCCAATTCATTTTTCACACATTGCATAAGATTAAATTTATCCCCCTTCTGAATTAGAACTATCCCTGTTGAGCATTTGTCCATTTTAAATCTCTCTAAAATTTTATTAATATAAGCCATTTGAGATAAATCTAATAAACATTATGATCTATCACGAAATATTTCTATTCATATCACATATGTGGCTTCTTCCATATCCTTCATTTTAAAATTATTAGAGAGATATTTCTTAGATTCATGTAGCAAACCAATATCATTAGCAGCAAGTAAAATATCATCAACATACAAAACAAGAAAAATAAACTTGCCCCACTAATTTTCATATATATACAACGATCAACGATGTTTTCTTGAAATCCAAAAGAAGTAATGGTATCATTAAACTTAATATACCATTAAGGGAAGCTTGTTTAAGTCCGTATATTGATTTTTTTAGTTTACACACCATATGATCCTTTTTCTTAATTGAAAAATTCTCAAGTTGATCCATATAAACTCTTCTTCCAAATTTCCATTAAGAAAAGCGGTTTTGACATCTATTTGATGTAGCTCTAGATCATAATGAGCCACTAAAGCCATAATAATTCTAAGAGAATCTTTTTTAGACACTGGTGAAAAAGTCTTTTTATAATTAATGCCACTTTTCTGAGTAAAACCTTTGGCAACAAGTCTGGCTTTGTGTCTTTCGATATAGCCTTTCGAATCGCATTTGGTTTTGAAAACCCATTTGCATCCAATCTTTTTACATCCTTCAGGCAACTCAATAAGGTCCCAGACTTGATTTTGATCCATAGATTTTCACTCTTCTTCCATAGCATTAATCCAGTTAATTGTATCCATTTCTGACTCTTGTAGATAAACTACATATTCATCAGAAATAGCAGATCTCCTTTCTCTTTGAGACCTTCTTACTCTTACTTCTTTTGGTTCATTTACTATGGTTTCATTATTGACATTTTCATCATAAAGCATTTGATCATTTATTTGTTGTTCTTGAATGTTATTGGGATGAGTAATAACATTAAGAACAACAATTGTAGAAGTTTTGGGTATAGGAACTTCCACTCTAACTTCTTGAATACTAACATCATGTATTCTTTCGCTCCTACTACTGTCACCATTTTTAATGAACCTTGCATTTCCAGATTCAACAATTCTTGTACTATGACTAGGACAATAAAATCTATACCCTTTAGACTTTTCTGGATAACCAATAAAATAACCATTGGTTTTTTTAAATCCAATTTCTTTTCATGTGGATTATAAATTCTTACTTCTACTAGACAACCCCAAACATGTAAATGCCTCAAACTAGGTTTTCTTCCTGTCCATAATTCAAAAGGTGTACTTGGAACTGCCTTATTAGGAATCCTGTTTAGCAAATACATAGCAGTTCTTAATGTATACATCCACAATGATAAGGGTAAAGAAGAATCACTCATCATACTCCTAACCATTTCTATTAAAGTACGATTACGCCTTTCTGCAACACCATTTTATTGTGGTGTTCCTGGCATTTTGTATTGAGCACAAATACCATGTCTTTCAAGAAATTTGGCAAATGGACCTAGACATTGTCCAGATTCATCATATTTTCTATAATATTCACCACATCTATCTGACCTTATGATTTTTACCTTTTTATCTAATTACCTTTCAACCTCTTTAATATAAATCTCAAGTAAATTGATTGATTGAGATTTGTCATGCAATAGATAAATATGACCATAATGAGAAAAATCATCGATAAAAGTAATAAAATATCAGTGTGTATAATTTCAAGAAGCTGTGTGCTTCTTGTAGCTCCTTTTTTAGTGTGTGATGCGCTAAATCGTGTTAGCTACAATCTAAGGCAGTGTACCTATCGATGCAGTCTAGCACTAATGGCGAGTATCAAGGTCGTATTCCTCGGGAAAGTGAAAGCCCAGAGTTACTCCTTTGTTCTTTGTTATATTAACCTAAAATGGATAATGAATAATTTCTAAACTAATTATTAACTACAAGCTAAGTTCTGAGGGAGATGCAGGAGTAATTGATAAATGAAATAATCAAGACAAGAAGACAAACCCAAAGGGAATCTAAACTAGTTGGCAACCGAACAAAAGATAAAGGATCGGTGAGTCTAATTATGCTACCCGTGGACGAATTATTAACCGAATTCGGTTTCTCTCTCGAGATAACCGAATTCCTAAACCTAATAACCTAAAGTTGGAATCTCTTCCTAACGATTGATTCTTAAATTAGCATTAAGCTTTAATCCGCCTCTATTAAGCTTTGTTAATTCTTAATCCGGCTAGTTAATTATCCTTATCTCTAAGCGATTATTAACCAGTTCTTGCTATTCAAAATTCCAATTGCCAAATGGATTTCTCAATCTCATAAAGCAATCTAAACATCAGAATTCACAACGTCTCATGAATAATGCATTATCTTATTAATACTGAAAACAAGAAGAATACAAATTAACCCAAACAATCCAACAATATAATATCAAGCCAACATAGTAAAGAAATTCCAATGGATTAAATCAGTCTAGTTAAATATGTTCATGTTTAAAACAATCTAGGAAATCAATTACAATGAAAGAATAATGAAAATAAAACATGTACACCCTTTTTCTCTCGAATTGGATGAATGTACCCAAACTGGATCTACACTTTGATTAATCTCCCAAACTGCCTCTTGAATTGCTTCCACTACTGTTTTGCACTCGGAACCTTGCGATTCTGGGATTCTTACTCCCCGCAACTCTCTCTCGCACTCAATACTATGCAGAAACCGAACTAGCCGCCAGGGCTCTATGTCACTCTTCTTCCCCCTCTCTCCTTTTTTAAGAAAAATTCATTTTTCTTATATATTTAACTCAAAGACTACCGTGTTCAAGGCCGTACAAATCGATCTCACCAAGTAGGGTTTCACCACGACCGTGTTTCTCCCCGTGTTGGCCACCACGGGCCGTGCTGAAGGTTGTGGTGGCTACGGAAACCGTGCCCAAAGTGCAAATTTCAAGAATTAAAGCCAATGGTTGAGCACGGCCAGAGTCCAGGCCGTGCTCAATGTATGCATTGTGGGCTCTTGTCCGATATTGATGAATTCTCCTCCGTTTCCGCACATATTGATCTATAATTGCTTAAACACCGATGACGGTCCTATAAATATTCCTGAAATGCAAAAGAACACAAAACACGGGTGATCTGGGAATAAAAGCACAATAATTGCTAAGAACATACGCAATAATATGCAAGCAAATATGTGTAAAACTATGCTCATCAAATTACCCCACACTCAAGCAATTAACAACTCACCCCATAAAACTACAGTTAGCAATTCCTTGCAGTTTATGCCCCTAGTCCACAATAGATAGTACTCAACACATCTCAAATGATACTCAATCATAAATCAAATTGCAAATCATTAATAAAGAATGGAAATAATATTAATGCATGAGTAACTTAAATGACAACTCAACACAAACATCATGAACCAATGCCTCACAGGGATCACTCAAGTCGCTCAAAGTGTATATTAGGTAAATAACAAATCCCTCAAAGCAAATGCACAAGACCCGCTCACCATAAGCTTGCTCATAAATCATATATTCGCTACTGTGAATAAGTAAATACCAAAATCAAAGGGTCTTTACCAAGGTTGTAATGGGGCTAGGATAAAGGTACGGAGATTTGGACAAAAGTGTGAAAGTGCTGGAATTCGTGCGATAAACAATAGTATATGCTCAAAGGATTAAATGCCTAAGATCACAAAAAGAATCATTCACTAAAATCCCTACTTCATAGAATAGCGCCGCGAAATGCTCTAAATCCAATAAAAGATAAATAATTAAAGAGATTTATTTATTATATTTTTTTTCTTCTTCTTCTTTTTTTTCAAAAATGAACTAGCGACTTTATTAGCATCACGCATACAACCTCGAATAAATATAAAGAGTAATAAATACAAATTGGATCAAAGGGAGCATTTAAAATATCAAAAAGATTTAGTGAATTTACCAACATAGCAACTAGAATTTTAATCCCATATAAAGTTGAACAAATCACAGAAAGAAATTCCAGCATAAGGGTAAATGAAAGATAAATGTAAAGAATGGTATAATTGAAGTGTATAGGTGTAGATTATGAAGAAAAGGTTAAGGCTCAAAAACTGGCTAACTAATGGAAACAAAAGGTGATAGGCTTTTGGTCAAATGTGGTGAATCATAAATCGCCCAAATCATCTCATGGTATTCACAATATTCATGTAACTTCAACACGCATTACAAAGCAAGTTCTAGAAGCAAAGTTAAGTACAATGCACACTCAAACAAGAAATATAAAGAGCATAAGTATAATGAATGCTCAACTGGCTCAAAATCTCACTTTCAGGTGTGGTATTAGGTGCAGTTGGTTCGCAACATCATTAATTGAATCATTACTTAAGAAACACATGCATATGATATTATCAACGTTCTAAGTTAAAATTCGACAATTCGAAAAAACAATTAAATAACACCAGTTTAACCCGGGAGGGTTGATGTGTAAAACACCAAAAATTGTTTTCCAAGGATAATGAACAGTAAAGAAAAGTAACTACAATTCTATAAATCAAGTCATCAATCAGCTCAAAAATAGCATACTCAAGTGCATAAAAACACAGTGTCCTAACATCCCCTAAAAATACACAACACCTAGCCATAGCAATTTCAGATATATTAAAACCATATGAGAGATTAAGGTTTACCCATAAGCACCCCACACTTGAAGAACACACTGTCCTCAGTGTAAAATGTTATGGATACCCTGCATGGAATGCTCAACTAAGAGAACAAAGGCAATATAATCCAAGTGCATAACATGTATGAAAAAATAAAGTAAATAAATGCAGAAAAATAAAAAGATCTAAGGGACTGCCCTGATCATCCATCGAGGCTGATGTTGTGGAAATTCAGTGCCTTCTCGGTAGAATCTGAAAATAATAAAATAAAGAAATAAAATCGAAACTGAAAATATGAAAACTAAAACTAATAAAATGTTTCAAAACAAAAGGTTAAAATATTAAAGATTAAAGATAAAGTTTAGGGTGCCTCCCAAAAGCGCTTCTTTTTTATATGATGAGTTTTCTTAGCTGGACTCATGGTGAAAAGCAAACGGTGGGGATTGGCGACCATCCATCCTTCTTCCAAGCAAATGGCTTCAAATATCCGCTTAGAGGGATAATCGTCAACTTTCTCTTCCCGTAGTCAAGCAGTGCCGATGATGGGCAAAACTCGCTCCTCATATATTTGCACGTAGTCATGATGTTTCAGGGCTCTTCCAATTTGAAAGTTTGGAGTTTCAACAATTGGAAGGATCGACGATTGGGCAATTTCTTCAGGAGTGTTGATGGTTTTCTTCAGTCCTTGGCTTGGTTCACTTGCTAGGAGAAACTCGAGCTCCTCCAAGACTTCTTCATTGGATAACTCGTGCTCATCTTCCATCATCGAAGGGACTTGTGGAAAATCTACCAACAATTCCTCTAACTGCAACTCGGCATCATCAACTGTACATTCCAGTTGGTAGTCTTTCAGAGGGATTATGTTTGTTTCTTCCTTTCCGGTACCATCTCCATGTTCAAGAAATCGTCCGCATGGGAAGCATTATCGTCAAACATAGTAGATAAACCAGAAAAATTCTCACCTGAACGCAAAGTGATGGCGCTCAAATGCTCCTCGGATTCAGTAGCGTTTGATGGAGTTCCCCATTGTTCTGCTGCTAGTAACTGAAAGATCAAGCCTACTTGATGCTCTATGTTCTTAATTGAGGCTTGTTGACCTTCAAGTACCCTCTCTGTTTGTTGGAATCTTTCCTCAAGACTTGTTATGAACCTCATCATCAGCTCCTCTGATACTAACTCTTCATCTTGAGTTGAAGGTGCAAGATTAGGCTGCTGATGTAGTTGCTGAATTCCTAGTGCTTCTTGGCCATCTAAGCTCCATCCAAAGGGTGAATGAGTGCTCCACTCTTGATTGTAGGTGCTTCCATGCGAGTCATTTGGCCAACTTCCCGTATAATTTAATTGTTCACAGTTATAAGAACAATGAGCAACATCACTATACAATGGACAATCATTACACACATGTAAACCACAACAAAATTCATAAAAGACTTGAGATGAAAGGATAGGAGAAGAGAGTTGATCGGTAGCCCTGCAAAATGATTCCATTCGAGCATCTAAAGATGCACGGGCATCCAAATTTTTAGCACTCTCTTGGTTCCTGATCCCATTTTCCAATGTGTCATACAAAGAGTTTGAATTTAGCATTGAACCTCCTTATCATTCACTATCTGAATCATAAACTTAAACTAAATAAATATGTACAAATAAAATAAAATAATTAAATAAATAAAAATAAAAATCATAAAATAATAAGCAAGAAAAAAAATGGCTAAATTAACAAATAGCAAATTTCACTCTAGTTTTCAAACATTCCCCGGCAACGGCGCCAAAAACTTGATGAGCTAAATCGTGTTAGCTACAATCTAAGGCAGTGTACCTATCAATGCAGTCTAGCACTAATGGCGAGTATCAAGGTCATATTCCTCGGGAAAGTGAAAGCCCAGAGTTACTCATTTGTTCTTTGTTATATTAACCTAAAATGGATAATGAATAATTTCTAAACTAACTATTAACTACAAGCTAAGTTCTGAGGGAGATGCAGGAGTAATTGATAAATGAAATAATCAAGACAAGAAGACAAACCCAAAGGGAATCTAAACTAGTTGGCAACCGAACAAAAGATAAAGGATCGGTGAGTCTAATTATGCTACCCGTGGGATTTAATTCTTAGCAATTCGGTTTCTCTCTCGAGATAACCAAATTCCTAAACCTAATAACCTAAAGTTGGAATCTCTTCCTAACGATTGATTCTTAAATTAGCATTAAGCTTTAATCTGCCTCTATTAAGCTTTGTTAATTCTTAATCCGGCTAGTTAATTATCCTTATCTCTAAGCAATTATTAACCAATTCTTGCTATTCAAAATTCCAATTGCCAAACGGATTTCTCAATCTCATAAAGCAATCTAAACATCACAATTCACAATGTCTCATGAATAATGCATTATCTTATTAATACTGAAAACAAGAAGAATACAAAATTAACCCAAACAATCCAACAATATAATATCAAGCCAACATAGTAAAGAAATCCCAAAGGATTAAATCAGTCTAGTTAAACATGTTCATGTTTAAAACAATCTAGGAAATCAATTACAATGAAAGAATAATGAAAATAAAACATGTACACCCTTTTCTCTCGAATTGGATGAACAGCTCCAAATCTAGATCTACACTTTGATTAATCTCCCAAACTGCCTCTTGAATTGCTTCCACTACTGTTTTGCACTCGGAACCTTGCGATTCAGGGAATCTTACTCCCCGCAACTCTCTCTCGCACTCAATATTGTGTAGAAACCGAACCAGCCGCCAGGGCTCTATGTCACTCTTCTTCCCCCTCTCTCCTTTTTTAAGAAAAATTCATTTTTCTTATATATTTAACTCAGCACGGCCGAAGTCCAGGCCGTGCTGAAACTGTGGATCTCACCAAGTAGGGTTTCACCACGGTCGTGTTTCTCCCTGTGTTGGCCACCACGGGCCGTGCTGAAGGTTGTAGTGGCCACGGAAACCATGCCCAAAGTGCAAATTTCAAGAATCAAAGCCAATGGTTGAGCACGGCCAGAGTCCAGGCCGTGCTCAATGTATGCATTACGGGCTCTTGTCCGATATTGATGAATTCTCATCCGTTTCCGCACGTATTGATCTATAATTGCTTAAACACCGATGACGGTCCTATAAATGTTCCTGAAATGCAAAAGAACATAAAACACGAGTGATCTGGGAATAAAAGCACAATAATTGCTAAGAACATACGCAATAATATGCAAGCAAATATGTGTAAAACTATGCTCATCAGTGTGTTTTGTTTGTTTTTCTTTAACACAATCAATACACACTTCAAGATCAGTAAACTCCAAACTTGGAAGTATTTCATTTCTTACTAATCTTTGTATCCTTTCTTTAGATATATGACCCAAACGTTTATGCCACAAGTAAGCAGAACTTTTATTCACTAAACTACGTTTAGTACCAATATTATGATGCAAGGTCATTAATGTCTCAACAAAAGAATTATCAAGTTTTAGCTTGTAGAGACTATCACATAATAATCCAGAACCAATAATATTATTATTCTTAAATAAAGTTAAAGATCCAGAACCAAACTTAAAATAAAATCCCGCTACATCAAGCTTCGATAAAGAAAGTAAGTTACGAGAAAATGTGGGTACATAAAGAGTTTGAAATAAATCTAAATAATGTCATGTATCTAAAATTAAACGATAAGTGCCAATGTCTTCAATAGAAGCTTTCTTTCGATTCCCCATGAAGATAAAACTTTCATTTGGCCTTATGGTTTGGATCGTAAGGAATCTCTGCATCGTATTAGAAAGATGGGTAGTGGAACCGGAATCAATCCACCAAGTATTATGCAGAACTTCAATAAAATTTGATTCAAAACATACTAAAGCATAATGCTTACCTTTCTTTTCGAACCAAGCTTTACATTTCAGAAAATCCTTCTTTAAATGCGCGATTTTATCACAGAAGTGACACTTAACACTCCCATGTTCCTTCTTATGAGTAGCCTTAGAAGATTCATTCAAGTTTTGTAAATCTTTGTTCTTGCTCTTTCCACCTTTTTTTTTTTTTTTGCAACTCTTTCCAGCTTCTTAATAATTTAAGAGATGAACTGAATGAGCTCTTTGATTCTTTAATCTTGTCTCCTCTTGAACAAGCATACTGGTCAATTCATTTACATTCCATTTATCCTTTAAGGTGTTATAGTTCATTTGGAATGGACCATATTATTCAGGAGGCAAGGAGTTCAATATGAATTGTACTAGAAAATACTCATCCATATTCATTCCTATGGTCTTTAATTTTGCCGCTAAGGTAGTCATTTCAAGAACATGCTCATGCATGGCACGTGAACCTCCTTAATAAGCTTCTTAAATTCCTTAGCATTATCAGTTTTAGGAATTGTACTCTTTAAGTTGTTTACAATAGTCATTCGCATAAACATTAAGTTTAATCTGTTCGATCTTTCCCAAGCTTTATATAAAGCTTTTTCTTCATTGTTACTTTCATTAGTAATAGTAGCAGGTTCTCCATTTGAAGTGCCAAATCAAGATCCAAAACACCTAAGTGAAACTGAACTTGTTCGCACCAATTAGAAAAGTTCAAATCATTAAATAATGGAACAAATAGAACAGATGAAGCATGCGATGAAGAGAAACGGGTATAGATACTGCAAATAAAAATAATATAGAATACTCATACATTAACGCTTTGATTCATGATATTTATTCCATAAATTCAAATATAAACATAAATATATCAAAGTTTTCCTTTGGGTGCATAATAATCACCATGATTATGTTTATCAATTATAAAATAATTAGTCAATCTTTGGGTTGATCCCTAAATATCTTATAATGATAAATTTTAATTTACCCATAAATATACAAAATTCGTAATGCCATTTAAACATAAAATTGATGAGTAATTGAAAATTATAATTTATAATTTAAAAATTATTTACTTTTAAAAATTTGGTCACTTTGGTGACAAGCAAATCGTTCTTAAAATAAATTTTAAAAGTTTATAATAATATATTTAAATAATATATTACTTCCATTAAATATTTAACTTAATTTTAATTAAGCATTAACTACTTATATATATATATATATATATATATACCAAGAATTAAGGATGAATCTAGATTAAAAGTTTTTTTTATTAGGATGAAATTATTTCGGACTTAATTGGAAGAAAAATAACTTTACGTGCAATATGATAGTTAACAAAACTTTATGGGTCACAATAGACCTTGATCAAAAACCCAAATTTTGTTGCAGTAGTATATGTGTCACCAAATTTACACAAAATTAGTCCAAAAACTAACATCAATAAATCTTAAACTTAATACAAACCATGCAAAGTTAATCAATTTATATGTAAAAAAATAAGAATTAATTCTTGCATGCATCTATAACAACAATAATTTCAACAAAATTATGAAAAAACATGATTTCTTAAACCATGCTCTAATATCACATATAAACAAATAATAGCCCATTGATCTAGAACTTCATGTTTTTCATCATTAAATAGAAGGAAGAAAGTATACATTGATCCATGTTTAATAGAGTGTGATTTCTCTCCTTTTCCCCTTATCTTATTGATGGATACTCTAATCTTTAGTTTTTGTATTTATTATAATTGTTGATGATATGGGTAGAGAGAGAACCAACTCTTATTTATAGTTTAATGGTGGCTTTCCATCAAAGCACCAATGGTTACAACATTTTATGTTATAATCTTTACCAATAGTCATAATTATTCAATTAGTAACATTTCATTAACCAATAGAATTTAATCACTAATACCTTATTATAATTAGATGAGTCATTAATTTCTTACATTTCATACTTGGTAAAAGTACAAAGACTAAGTTATAATTTTATTTTTCAGTTTAGTCCTTTGACTTTGTTGACTTTGGATACAGAAGGTTAGTAGTTAATTTAAAAAAAAAACACATAAAAGAGATTCAATATAATATAATCGACATAGGAGGCAACTCATATATTATAGTAAAAATTAAGGAGTAAATAGTAATTAATCTAGTATATTATATGCACAATTGCTCATAAATATTAGAGAAATTTCAATTAAGATAAATATGGTGTTTGGTTTAGAGGTTTTATCTAACTGATAGTCATTTCTTACTCAACAACTATATTAGACCAGTTTGGTAAAATTTAAAAATCATCAGTTGATAACTGATTTAGTCTCAATTCAATTGTTGATTCTACTAACTTTATCTTAGAGCTTTTTCATATCAGCTGCTAGTTAATTTGATTTATTTATTTATTTGGACAACATTATTTTTATTAAAATTTAATAATAATAATTTATTTTAAGTTAATCTTATATTATTATTTTTTTTATAAGTCATGATAAATGATTTTTATTTTAAAATTATGCTTAATAGTTAATATTGATGATATTTATATTATTACATTTGAAATCATAAATTTTTTATCATTGAAATTTAAATTTTAATCCTACTCTAATATTAACTTTTAAAAATATTATTAATAATAAATACAATTGAGTTAAATAAAACTAGTTATAATATTTTTAATTATCATAAGCTATTTTTATTAATATCATTAAAAATAGTAATATAAAATAAAATATATTGGAAGGCAAATTATATTCACAATAGTCATTTAATATATAAATAGCAGCAGCTAATACAATCTTACTAAACAGTTTGATGTATCAGCTATTAACCATAAATTACTAGTTATTAGCTACTAGCTACATTGATCAGCTAAACCAAACTAGTCCAAAATATATCAATTAGACCATCACTAAAATGAAAAAGTGAATTAGAGTTATCCTTAGTATTATATCCTGAATTAAAGCAATAATAAACATTAAACAAATTGAAAGAAAAAATATACACCATTGAAGACCTTCAAAGTATTAAAGATTACAAAGTGAAAACAAATAAAATAATTTATCATTATTTTAATTGAATTTTAACGTGATCATCTAATTCATCTATGATCTCTGCTTCAAATTAATAAGAGGATAGAGGAATATTATTTTTGTAAAAAATAGTAATTTTTAGAAAAAAAAAACATAATGAGTATATTCTTTTTTCTTTATTCAAATTTAATTCAATATATTTATTTTTTAATGCTTAAGAATTAGTAAAAAATTTAAAATTATACATACTAGATATAGGAAGTAGATTCATAGTAATTAATTTATATAGTAAATAAAAATAATAACAAAGAGAAGAGAAAAAAGAAAAAAAATTGTAGTTAATGAGGAATAAGATGTTTAAGTAATTTTATGTGAAAAATGAGTTAAATTATTACTTTAATCTATAAAGTCTACAAAAGAAACTATAATATATATAAATTAGCTAGTCTAGATACATGATTGAATATAAAGATAATTCAAACAACGTAATAGAAAAAATTGAAAAGTCAAGTCACAAATATCATAATCTTTCTCTTTACACTTTTAGTTTTTTCTTTAAGAAAAAGGTTGAAGAATTAATAATTAAAAATGGACATGTTATGTTTATAACTAGATATCCATATCTGATGTGATCTAATCCATGTGAACAAGAGTATTTTTGTTGCTTTTTTATAACTCATTTATTATCCATACCTCTATTATAAGAGTGGATTAGGATGGATGAATGGATATGGATGAAATTTTCCACCTCCACTTGCAATACAAACACATAAAGCTATGATGTTGCCCTTGATGTTAACATTCAAGGTTTTATAAGAAAAATAAAAACTATATAATTTTATTTAAACTAACATAGTTTAAGGAAAACAAAAATTAAGACAAAAGGTATAAATAAGCCTATGAATTTTTAGTCAAACTGTAATTAACTCTTAAATTTTAAAATAGTAAAATTTGAAAAACAATAAATACAAAAATATCTTATGGTAATAAAGAGGGAGGGTGAATTAATTATTTGCAAAACTCAATTTCAATAAAAGCTTTTACTTTAAAAACCTTGAGTATTAAAAATTAATATTATTAGAAGCAATTTTTGAAAATAATTAAACAATTACTAATATGAAATATAAGAATAAATTACACCATATAGCAAGCATAAATATAGACCAAATATAAGAGTGTAAGAAATAGAGATTCAAATACAAGATTTATAGTGATTTAGTCAACTCCTTGCTTACATATACTCCTCAAGCTTTAGTTGAGACTCTCACTATCAATGATCCTTTTACCAATGTAAGATCAAACCCACGTATTTTCAAGCTCACACCCAAACATCTTATAAGCATTTTGATGGGTAACATTTAAAACTAAGTATTTTCTTATGGCTCACATTCACACTTTCATATCCAAGTATTTTCAATGTGTATACTTATACCTCTCCAAGTGTTTTATGTCTCTTTCACACAATCTTTATAATAGAAAATAATTAGAGAAGAAAAAAATAAAGTTTACTTTTATAACTATAGCCCAATATCTAATAATCCTCACACAAAAGTGTTTCAAACATAAAAATTAAGACTAAGGGGGTCTAATGACGATTTAATTGCTCAAATATGTATGAAGATGTCTTCACTTGTATGTGATCTTTTGAAAGCTCAATAAACTTAAATTCCATATTCTAAGTGAGTATTTATAGCGTTCTTCCTCCATATAGTTATTGTCATTACCCATTTTTCGGATCCAGATATCGATGAAATTATAGAAAATCCTATTATGAAGGTTACCGCTTTTCTCGAGTCTCGGGAGATTAAGGACGAGTGAATCCAAATTAGAATTTAGAATAATTGGACTAAAATTACGTTTCTAGAATCAAATTGGACTCAATTGGCAAAAAAAAATAAGTTGAGGGGTGAAACGATAATTTTTACAAGTTCAAAGACTAAATTATCAAAATTTTTAGAAATTTTTACCTTCAAAGCCAATCGGCTCTACAAAGTGCCAATTGGCTTATTTTCTGATTTCGAGGAATTGAGTTATATACCTTCAACTGAGCTTCACAATTTGATATTTCCATAGCCTTTTGCAGCTTAGGAATCGACATCATTGGAGAAATAAAAGCCTCCTTCAAATGGTCAAAGGTATATAGTCATGGCAAGTGCATGTAGGTTGAGATTGAGTCATTCACTACTGTGAAAGCAAGATAGATGGCTAGGTTTATAGAGAGGAACCTGATCTATAGGTATGGGGTCCTGTAACACGTGATAAACAACGATGTGTAGTTCATGGGCGACATAGTAGACCTGCTAGCGGAGTACAAGATTGAACATCATAGGTCTTCTCCATATAAGACTTAAACAATTAGAACGGTGGAAGCAGCCAGCAAGAACTTAAAGAAAATACTCTAGAAGATGGTATGGAATCATAAGGATTGTCATTTCGGTTACCTTTACACTTTATGAATATCGAACGACTAAGCGGACATCAACATGACTTACTCCATACTATTTGGTTTAGGGGCTGAAGCGGTCTTGCTAGTTGAGTTGGAGTTGAAATCTTTAAAAGTTGTATTAGAGGCTAGAATACCATATTACCAGTAGGTTGAGCAGGGATACAAATAGTTGGCTCTAATCGATGAAAAAAGGATAAAAGCCCTTTATCATATGCAGTTGTACCAGAAGTGGATAACTAGTGCATTCAATAAGAAAGTAAAGCTTGGAAAAATTAAAGCCGGTGACTTGGTGTTGAAACAGACGAGACCAACCGTATTCGACCCAAGAAGGAAGTTTAAGCCTAATTAAAAAGGCCCGTACTTGGTAAAGAAAATTTTACCTAAAGGTGCTGCTAAGATCTCAGACTTAGAAGGAAATGAATTTTCTGAGCAATTTAACCTGGAGCGTCTCAAGAAATACTATATATAAAAATAAATAAAAAAGTAATAATAGAAAAAATAGCTTACTGATTAGAAAATCTGAAAAGGTTTGTCAACAAAAATCAAGGCAATGAGAGAAAATAATCAGCTAGAAAATCTGAAAGAACTACCTTATGACAGGAGTTATATCATGAGAAATCAAAATATACCCATTTAGGCCTTTATTAAATGAATAAATTGTTTATAATTTTTATCAAACATACATATGTTTGTTTATTACTTTACGCAATAACTAAAAAGAAAAACTAAGCTAAAGTCCTAAGAAAAATAAATGAGATCTAAAAAGAAGTATGTTTTCATTTTCTCATTCTCTTTGCATTTGCATCTGCATTCCTAGAATCAAATCTAGTTCTTAACCTTACAAATCTAGTAGAAATGGTAATCTGAAGCTTGAGCCAAGCTTTAAAGTTATCACCCGTGGTCAGATCGCCCTTAAAGTTAAGGTTGCGCTCTATATCTCAACCGGGCCAGAGCTTCAACATCTTGTCCTGAAAATCCTGTCTCATTAGGAAGCCTTCATATTCGGAAAAGAATTCCAAGATTTGGTGCTTTTGCCTATATTAACGGCAAAGTCTTATAGGTATATAGAAGGTGGATGCTTGCAGTCCAAACAAAGGCACACAATCGTTATACACTATGAGCATTACATGCTTGATTCTCCACCAAGGGCAAGTCCAGCGAATAACTATGTCTGGAATGCCCTTCATCTAAGAAATCTAGCCATCGTGATCCTGCGGGGTAATAATTAATCAAACTTGCATGTGTTTTGTCTCATACTTGTCAATATTCTATAGGATGGTTAGTATCTGAAGCTTCTTGCATAGCTAAATTTGTAAAAAAAGGAAAAAAAAGAAAAAAAAAAGAACAAAAAAGCTAATTAGAAATCCAAAAGGACGACCTAGGCAAAAGTTAAGGCAAAGAGTAATAAAAAGAAAAAGAGATTTGGCTGCATACTTGCAAGAGAACAAGGCTGCTAGCAAATTGTTTATGAGTTTTGTACATGTCTAACCCAATATTGGTTTCAGCTAAGATGACTGGAACTGGATCTGCTCAATTCTCCACTTGCTTAATTATGCCAGCAATTTTGATATCTCTCCCTCCTTGAGGAGAAATTATAAAAAATTGGGCGTAGAGGCAAAAGCCCAACATCCTAATCCAAGCAAGTGTACTTATTTCTTTCTTCTCACAATAAGAAATCAAGGAAGTGAGAATAATGCATTCACCAACAGAATAAGGAAGTACTTCAATAGGAGGCATATTGAATAGCTCTACCAATTTGCCAAGAAAAGGCATATTGAATAGCCTTGGTAAAGCAATCAGATTAGTAGAATCCATGGGGCCTCCAAAAATGGCGAAGAATTTTTCAATCATAGGACATAACTCCAACCTATTGAATCAGAAAACATGGTCTCTTGGGCACCAAAAGTTGACGACAGAGTAAAGAAACTCATAATCAAGCTTAGTATGTTACATAGCTTTGAAGGAGAAAATGTAAAATTTTCCAAGTTTGATCCATTCATCCAGGAAGATGATTTTGAGAAGAGTTTGGAGGGGTTTAGCATTTTTTTGAGTCATGTTTTTTCGATTTTGGAGTTGTGAATCGTATATGGAGAAGTTTGAGGGATCCATCCGTATTTAAATGCCTCACAGTGTTTAATTTGGACTCTACAACTGCAGAGCCAACCTCGGCTGACCATACAATCGATCGGATGTGTGCACAGCTGAATAGGCCATGTGAAGTCATCAGGTGGTTTTACGGAATTTTGAGGGTTTTTGGTATTTTCTCGACTCCTAGTCATATGTAAATCTAAAATATACAATATTGAAAGCAAAATTATGACAATGCATGGATCTAAATGTCAAAAGTGTAAAATTTTATATCTCAAGAAAGTCAAGTTTTATAGAAAAAGCAAAAAATACATAAGAATGAAAGATCAAAATTTGGGGCTCTTTCTCGAATCTTCCATCCCTTCATCAGAGTTGTTGTCCATCTCCTGGGTCCGCAAAGTAGACAACTGAAGCATCAAAGTGCCAATCCTACACTGCTAGGCCTCGACTTGACGTTGTGAGTCATCCACCTGACCCTGCATACTCTCATGATCCCTTTGAAGAAACCCAAAAGGAGTTTAGTTAATATATTTCATACATGCATACATGCATACAATATATATTTTTATAAATTATTTTGATTCTTATCCGCTAGTCTTCGCTAAGAATGAAGAACTGCCTCCTCATAACACCAACCAGCTAATGTACATGCTTAAACTGATCCCTCTCTCTTTAGAATTGTGTAATTATTTGTATATGTTACTAATATTCTCTTTCTATTTTTTATCTTCTTTCATAATTAATTTAATAATTTTCTCTTTATTTTCTATTATATTATTTTTAATAATTTATTATTAATTTTATAATTTCAACGTATTTCATATTTTTATTATAATATTAAATTTACTTTTTAATAATAACTAATATTTTTATAAGAGAAATACAATATATTAAAACTAAATTTTATATGTACATACAAATTTATTACCAATTTAATTTTTCTATAAAAGTATAAAGCTTAATTATGGTTTCGTATATATTCATATTTTAAATTGTATTATATTGTATCTCTTAAAATTTAAATTTAAATTATTTTGATCATATATAATAATACTTTAATTTCTAAAAATTTAATAATAATAATAATAAAATACTAAAATTAATAAATTTATTTTTATTATCATAAGTTATAAAATATAACCACAAATTACAAACACAAATTTATTATTAAAATTTTAAACATTAATTATAAAACTACATGTTCATAGATTACAAATATGTACATAAATTATAAACTATATGTCTATTATATTACACGTATATCCGAGATTTATATATTATAGTTCAGAAATATATAGAAAAAAGCTATAGGTTTTTAGATTAAGAACAAAATATTTATAAATCATAAACTATGAGTTAATCATATATATATATCTAAGAATCATAGATTATTATTCACTAACGCACAAATTAAAAAATAAATTTATATATTAACTAATAAATTTATAATTTATAAATAGTGAATCTACTACTTATATTTGATGAATTTATAACTAATACTTAATGATTTTGTTATTTATAATTATATTTAACTGTGAAATTCTTAATGATTCTATAATGTACAACGAATGAACCTGCAGTTTATATTTGATGAATCTACAACTTATCATATGTGAATATGTGTGACAGTAAAAATTTAGCATCATATAAAAAATTAAAATATAATATTTTATAAAATCTTAAGACTATCCTTGAAAACCATTAAAAAAATCACCTATAAAATATTAAAATGTATAAATAAAACTTCTACCGAAAAACTTTATGCAAAACAAAAAGTTAATTCTTTATGTTTTTATATTTATATTTATGATACTAATTATAATTAGAACAGTTAAATAAGTACAAAAAGTCAACTACTAATGTAGTATTTTTCTTTAAGAAATTAAAGAAAATAATTTTTTAAATAAAAAATAAACAATAATTCATTGTAAGAAGTGTTTACTACATTTTACATTATTGTAATAAAATATAACTATTATATATAATTTCTTAAAATTGAATTAATATATTTTATAACATAGACAAATATTGATTTCATGATATATTAAATTATTTATTATTAGTTATAAAAATTAATCAATATAAATTTATGAGTCATAATCTATTATAAGATGAATTTATTATAGTAAATTTTTTATTATTACTTAAAATTAGAAATATTTATAATATTAAATTGAATAATATATATTGTATTTTATTTTTTAAACTATAAAGAGTGAAATGGTTAATATTTAAGTGGGGAGTAGGTGACTAAACAAACTAGTAATAATAAAAGGCACTCCAAGACCTCTTCTCATATCATGATTCATTGCTAAGCAATAGTTTTCTTATATGCGGCAACGAAGAGTGAAACGTGTCAGAAACGCCCAAACTATCTCGGACGTTTCACCCAAAGCTATACCCAAATTAACTTTGTACCATTTGTCCTTCCATTTTCTAACCAACAATATGCTTCTGCATTTGCATTCCTTCTCTGTACATTGCTCTCTTTCTTGAATTTATCATAGTTCGATTTTTTTTTTTTTTTTGCCTTTTCTTATTTGATTTCGTTAAAAACTTAATGTGCAGAAATTCACAAGTAGAAGCAAGTTTCTTCCAAGTTTTGTCAGAGGCAAGTACCGTTCCTTTTATTTATTAACTTCAGATTTGAATGATTAGCATCATGTAATATAGATTTTGCTATAGATTTAAATATAGATTTTGTTCAATCACCGAATAGAGGGAAAAGGGTCATTTTCGCGAAATTTGTAAAGACATCTTGCCGTATCACATTTCCTGATAATGAAGAAAAGAAAGATGTCAACAAGAAAATATTAGTTCCTGATTCAGATCCTCCTAGCACTACGGATGTCAAACTTTTGTATCAATTTTTTGATAAAAGGTAGTATCTTTCGGTAGATTCTTATTCTTACCCAGATTTCGACTTTTCTTGTTCTCACTGGTTTCTCTTCTTTTGGGTTTGCAGCACTAACCTCATGGTATTAACTGGAGCTGGAATCAGTACAGAATGCGGAATTCCTGATTATAGAAGGTTTCCATTTCTTCTTTAAATGCTATTACGTTCATGTGAATGATGTATATATATGCATGTATATATTCTTTTCTTTTTTTCCTTTGAGTTTTAGACTTGACATTGCAGTCAAATCCTTATATTCCTCTATGAAAGCATTGCTGAGTCAAACTGTATGCTTATTTTGTTGCAGCCCAAATGGAGCTTACAGTTCAGGTTTCAAGCCAATAACACATCAGGTGATCTAAAAGACATGTGCGTGATATCCAACTCTTTTAGCATTTATCAGCATTGATATGGGTTTAAATCTTTTCTATTGTCCCAATTCCTTGTGTAGGATAGTTGTGGAGCTCTGAGACCTCCTGTATTTTTATTTTACAACAGAATCAAAGTTCCTGTTATCACATTGTTCTTAATTCATGCGAACTTTCATTAAGCAGGAATTTCTCCGTTCAAGTCGGGCCCGCAGGCGGTACTGGGCTAGGAGCTATGCTGGATGGAGACGGTTTACTGCTGCACAGCCTGGTGCAGGTCATTTTGCTTTAGCATCTCTAGAAAAAGCTTCCAGGATTAATTTTATGCTTACTCAAAATGTTGACAGGTAAAATTATGCTTACCTGGTGGTTTTTATTTGAAACTTTGAGGGCACAATGTGCAAGTCTAATGGATTAATGTATCAATATCCTGTTTCAGACTACATCATCGTGCTGGGAGCAATCCACTTGAATTACATGGAACTGTGTATTCTGTCATTTGTCTAGACTGTGGTTTTTCTTGTAGTCGAAATTTATTTCAGGACCAGCTGAAGGCCCTCAACCCAAAGGTTAGTCTAGTGCTTTTTTGTTTTTTTTAATTTTTTTTTTTTGTGAAATGAATATGGCTTTTAACATTTGGAATTAGTTTTTGCATTAGATTTTAATGTTGTCTCACAATGAAGGTGCAATTTTTGTTAGTCAGATGGTTTCTGAGATGAAAAAATTATTAAATATCCATGATTGAAAGATGTATAAAAAAATTATTGAATGATTATTTCTTCTGCAGGTTGAGAAATCAGAAAATGGCTTCTAAGTTTGCAATTATAAGATTACGAGTATTCCATTTAAACTAACAAGCTAATTGTGTTATAGTTTTGATTGCTTTTCCTTTCTTTTTCTTTTGTTTTAGTTGTTTTATGTTTGTACCAACTTTTCCTTAGTGTTCGACAGTTTATTTAGAGAAGAGTGCATTGCTTTGCTTAGGCACACACCTCATCATTTCCTTTGACAAGTAAGCTCTTGGGGCCTTTGGTGCTTAAGTTCACATTTCATTGGGTACAATGTGCAACTCCTCCATCAATAATCTCGTAAATTGCATCCAAGACACTATCAAGGACCAGTTTCAGTGATAAGAGACCAACTGCCATACTGAAACAGAGTACTCTGGATCTGGCTTAAAGCCTGCTGTTTGGATTCCCAACTCCTTTATCATACTACGAATGGTAGGAAAATTCTGTTCCTAATAGAATATATGTGACACAGTTGAAGGAATTAGTGGGCAATTAGTTCTCAACAGTTAGGCTAGAATAAGATAGATGGTCGTTGGAAGAAGAAAAAGATAACAGGTTCAGGAAAAAAAAAAAAGAACTCTTTGTTATAAATCTCAGAATAAAAATACAATGATAGATTTTCTTCTAGTAATCCTTTATAGACTAGCTTTAATAAAGGATTTAATCGAAGTAACCTACCTAAATATTAAATGGAAGAAATTTAAACAAAAGTAACCTAGACAACATTAAATAAAGGAAAAACTTAAAAAACATAAATAAGAAAAGTAATAGACACTTGAACGAAATTTAATTAGAATATCAAAAACCATATTAGAAAAGAATAACATATGCTCCTGCATCAATCACCTCAGGTCAGAAAGAACTAGGCTTCAACAAGTAAACCTTGACATAGTTCTCATAGATGTTTGAATCAATCTATTTCAGCTTCTTGTCAATAATCCAAGTGCTTCTTTTGCTAAACCTTGTTGGCTGCAAGCCTCCAGTTTGCCAATTGCTTCACCTAATTTCTTTTTGGTTTTTCCCAATTTAGAGAATACAAAATGTACTTCTTGTTGTCCTTAGAAGGTATAAGTATTAGGTTTTCTCTTGTGTTCCATATCCTGATAAAAAACCAAGGTCTTCCATGAAGAATATAACCTACACCCATTGGTGCAACATAACAAAAGGCCTCCTAATACATGTTACTGCCCATATTGAACTTCACTGAACATTGAGAAGTTATCAATATCTTTTGCCCTTTCTCTAGCCAACTAATTTTCTAAAAATGGGGAAGTCTATTCATAGGAAGCTTCAATTTGTTTACAGTCTCTTTCGATATGATATTCTTTGTACTTTCTTCATCAATGACAAGATCGCATACTTTACCTCCACAAACAATAAGTGTATGAAATATGCATCTTCTGGAATCCTCCTCTTCCTCATCGATCGTTGCACTCGTTGTATTACCAAGGTCTCAGCTTGTACAGGATGAATATCAACTTCTTCTATCTCATCATAGTCATCATAAAATGGTTCAAACACTTTACTGGATTCTGCCAAGTTCAACTTGCGCCGTGGACAAGCAGAAGTAGTATGTTCCTTCTCTCCACAAGTAAAGCATTGAATTTGGAAATCACTGCCTCCTTTTCTTATAGAATAACCACAAATGTTTTATCCACTGTAAGGCATTATATTCTTGCATTTGTGGCCCTTTCCATAATGGATTGTACCATCATTAGGTTTGTTGGTCATGGCAACCTCTTGATAAGTTTGTTGGGTTGTTTGATAACCGTGCCTAGCTTCAGAATTGCTTTGCCAATTGGTGCCATATAAGGGCTTTGTAGCACCATAATGCATATTGACGAGCTTCTGAAATTTTGTACAAACAAACTACTCCCATCTCATCTCTAAAAGAATGATTCAAACCAACAGGAAAGGGACAAGCAATTTGTTTGTTGCTCTTAGATAACCCAACTCGATTTGAAAGGTTATTGAACTCTGTTGTCTAGTCCTCAACAGACATGTTGTTTTGCTTCAAATGATGAAACCTCTCATACGATTCTATTATGTAATCAGTTTGAAAAAATTGCTTTTGAAGCTTGGTATTCATATGTCCCAAGTACTTGCTTTAGGCTTGCCTTGTCGGGTGTATTGCTCTTCAACTCTCTTCTGCCATTGAAGCATAATTACTTTTCAATTTAAGCCTCACAAATGGCACCTTTTGACTTTCTGTCATGGGCTTCCATTTAATTCTTCAAATTGTAAAGTATTAAATGAAAAAAACTTGAATGAAAGTAACTTAAACAACAATTAAACAAAGGAAACTATAGAAACCTTAAATAAGAAATATGAAAGATGTTTTCTGAACCAAATTTAACTGGAATTTTGAACCTTATTAAATATGAAACTGAATAATGTATGCTTCTGCATCAGTATGAAAACGAGAGCAGACATATGAGAATGTCAGCAATAGAATTGGTCTTTGATATGCTATGTTGCAAAGGTCATAAAAGATAGAATATCATGATTATGGTCCTTTCAAACTTTAATGGGTCCCTATTTTGGAGTTACCATTGTGTTGCCTGAAATCCCAGTAAAGCATTTTCTTTCAAGCTCGACTCCTAACTAAGGGAATGTGCATGCCATGGAGGGAATTTAACAAGTACTGGAAGTTCATTGCTATAGTTAAAATATTGGTGATGGTACTACTATCTATTAGAATATGAAGGATTGGGACAAAGTGGTATTACTAGCAAAAGAATGAATGATGCTTCTTGATAGAGATTTATGATTCATGCGATCTGTCTTATGTCCTCTATTTCTGCCATGTTGTAGACATGCAAAGCCACATTACTAAATCTGGTTTGTTATATCAATATTTCTGTCAGTATTGGTACCATGGCACTGCCAGTAGAATATCAACACTTTTGTACCTTTAAATGGTAGGTGAACAGTTTTAGATCAGTAATTGAAGCTTGAGCTTTGCTTGCCTGTTAGAGCCTTGGGTCAAGCAGATGGTGAACCAACTTCAATGAAAGTAATACCTTTTGCAGAAGCTTACAGCTGTTACGGTCATGGCTGTGGAAGGAAACATTAGTGGAGTGAAGAGCAATGATCAGGTGTAATGAATTGCACAGTACTTAGGTAGGCCTAATTATATGCACAGTAATTAGGTTGTGATCGGAAAGTGTTTAGTAATGTTTGTGACTTTTCTTATCTTTCGTTGGTAATTATCATGTTCATCAAATGTGGTAGTGAGCTGTTAATTTGTAATTGTCTGTCATGCTCAGATAATTTAAGGACATTAAGATGAATGAAATAGCCAGACTTTATTTGAAAAGAACGGAATGAATTGACAATAAGTGGAAGAGGAAGGAAGTCTAAAAGGGTTAGAAATGCATGTCGTCTTGTTCTGGAGCTAGATAAATAATTAATTTAGAAGATCATTATCTTGTTCTGCGGCTTGGGTACCTTGTAACCAGGAGATGTCCTGCAAGAAATGATTTGCTGTATTTATTTTTTTTCGTCTTTTTAAACTTCAGATGGTTTATCTTTTTGTTTATAACTTTATTTGTAAATTTATATTATGATTTGATATGTTACATTCATAAATACATTGATCAAAGGCTAATCGAGCAGATTACTTTTATTTGCAGTGGGCAGCAGCAATTGAAAGTTTGGATTATGGCATTCCTGGATCAGACAAAAGCTTTGGCATGAAGCAAAGACCTGACGGTGATATTGAGATTGATGAGAAATTCTGGGAGGAAGATTTCCACATACCTACATGTGAAAAATGCAATGGAGTACTCAAACCAGATGTAATAATTTTATTTTACTAGTTAGAATTTTCAGCATTTGTTTTCTGGATTCCAGTGCCAGTCGTTACTTCATGTTGTCATTAGCATAGTAATTAAAAGAGATTCATGATTTATAACCTAAAGTTAGATTGGCAATCTTCTCCACTAGCTCAAAAGGTGATTTGCATATTTCTGCAACATCAAAGATACATACAAGGTCATGAGGTTTGTGCAATCGCTTTTTCTTACTGAGCTTATTCATGATACAACTAAATCAAAAATCAGTTTATGAAGGCATAGTTACTATCTGAAATCTGGAGGTTACATGCATTAGACAAGCTTGGTTCTGAAACTAGATAACGTATTTGTAATTAGGCTTTATCTTGTTATGCTGGTGAAGTAGCATATCCAACCATTTTTTCAATCTGCCTAGTATTAAAGATTTTGCTATTTGCTTCATTTTTTTCCTTCAGCATTGTACATATCATTCAATAATCTCTCATTTGATATTTCGTATTCATATTTCATTAGAGTTGGTTAATGGCTTTCCCAAATTTGGCTTAGAGATCTTTCTTTCTTTTTCTTTTTTTTTTTTTCTTTTCTTTTTCATTGTCTTATACAGAAATCACCTGATGTGGAAGAAACTAGGAAATACCACATAAATACAAGTTCTTTATGCTTTCCATTTCTTAAGAAAGTGTCCAGCTTACAATACTGTGGTTATGGCATTATGGCTACATGGAGGAAATTTAACCATGGCCTTATAGCGTAGACACGTTCTGAATTCTTCTACCAAATGGCATGTTGTTTACTCATGTAAATTAGTTTATGCGACTGTGATGAACGTTTCAATACTTCCATCGTCTTCTAATGCATTTTTCAATTCCAAAGCTATAAATTTGCATATACACTTGTTTGCATATGTGTTTGTGTGAGTTTATGATATCTTTTTCCCAGAAACACTTTTGTGACTCTGCAGCATAATTTAAATACTTGACTAAATTTTCTAATGTTTATATTCTCCTTGAAAATTTTGAAGGTTGTATTCTTTGGTGATAATGTCCCCAAGGATAGAGCTGACAAGGCAATGGAAGCTGCAAGGGGATGTGATGCATTCCTTGCACTAGGATCATCTCTAATGACCATGTCTGCATTTCGACTTGTTAGGTAGATAATTTTTTTATTTTCTTTTTTATTTTTCTTAAGAGCAGGCGATAAAAAAGATTAACTGAATGTAAAATTTTTTCTCTCAATGGTACACTTAGTTAATTGTCATTTTAAACCCCAAAATATTGTACGTTCATTACGAGCGTGTTTGGAAAGTCTAAAAATGCAAGAAGTCAATTTAGTTGGTTTCTACTAATCAATTCTTATGTTTGGAAAGCTCACAGTTGTTTGAATTCGGTTTTTTTCAACCTTAGTGATTAAATAAAAAGTCAATTTAAAGAAAATGAAATTATAACTTAAGTTGCATGCTTTTGCAAGAGCTGAAGTGACTTTTGCTCATCATTTATCCCAAATAAGTCCTAAAGCATGTGGTTGACAATTTCAGTGGCTAGATTCTGACATACATTCAGTATTTCGCCCTTTGTTTTTTGCTTTGCATTGAATAATGCATTTTAACTAAAACCGGTGGACAATCAAATGACTAATGCATGCTGTTTTCTAGTTAGTCTTTAGCTGATAAAGCCCCACTGAAATTCACAGAGCTGCCCACGAGGCTGGTGCTACTACAGCTATAGTAAATGTCGGAGTGACTCGAGCTGATAATTTCGTGCCATTGAGGATCAATGCCAGATTGGGAGAGGTAAAGTCCTTTGGTACCAAACTTGGTTGCTAGCTTCTTCAGTTTTATCCTTGTTTTATTGATCTTTCTGTGACGCGTTTGTTATAGATTTTGCCTAGAGTGCTGGACGCCGGATCCCTCAGCATCCCTGCTCCCTAGTTATGATAGAAGAAACCAGGTGAAATGAGTAGTAGTATCTAATCTTCCATTCTTTTCAGTCCTTAAAAATTGGTGTTCATATTCATAGCATGAATCTACTGGCCTAGGATGATGGGTCTGTGCTGTGCCTATAACAATGTAATTATGTATCCTTTGTAATAAGCTTGATTAAATTAAATCAAACTTCCAAATCATAACCATTTTTAGTTGGTATGCTTTTGCATGCATTTGTTTGTCTCACGCAGTCCTTATCTACGTGTTTAGATTTGATAGATTATCTTCAAGTAGTCTTCTTAAGATCTCGTAATCTCCTTTTTTATACCAAATAATAACTTAAACACTTTAATTATATTGGAATAATAATCTTAGAATTACGTATGCTCTTCTAATATTATCAAATTTTTGTAATCAGAAATGAAATTTAGACAACCATTCAGTTCCTGAAGAGTTAAATCCTTAAATCACAGGCCAAAAAAAGAAAAAAAGGGAATCTAATTTGTTCGGGAAGGAGGCTGAGGAGATTCAAAGGAATAAGAATAAAATTAAAGAAAAGAAATTACAGAACTAATGTGAATTTTTTTATTCTTTTACAATATTTTTTTCTC
The DNA here is from genome assembly GCF_019578655.1 of Ricinus communis. NCBI lineage: Eukaryota > Viridiplantae > Streptophyta > Magnoliopsida > Malpighiales > Euphorbiaceae > Ricinus > Ricinus communis. The sequence goes on from NC_063262.1 coordinate 13,710,023, forward strand.
AAATATTTGAGTTTATCTGAATGGAATGCTGATATGGACAAAGCGGGCTATTTACTTTGCTGAATTTGATTATGTTTCTTCCTTTTCTTTTACTGGAAGAAAGGGAGGATCGGAAGAAAGATTGATGAAACCTAAGATGTCGAAGTGAATGGAAAGAAAAAACAACTGATGAATTTTGTTTTCACTTTAAAAAATATGCTACAAAAGTAGACTATTTTATGCAATTTCTTTTATCTAAATAGAAATTAAGAAATCTCAAAGTTAGAAATATTGATATGAAAAAGAAAACGAATTTCTGGTAAGAAGACTTCTTGTCAGAATCGATATATCATGCATCCGGGTGTATGATAGCACCATATACTCAGAACCAATTATATATTATATATTGATAGAGTATTAGTTAGGCGCATTTGTAAAATATAAAGTTGGCTTTGTAAGTTGAATTTAATTGACAGCTTATATTATTAAATTAAAAAGTATAAATAAACTAGTATTACAAATTTAAACTCATTGCAAGATATATAAATTATCATATTTTAAAATAATTTTTTTACTACATTTTAACTCTTCATTTTAAATTATATTATTATTAATAATTTTATTATTATATTTTAGTATATTTTATATTTCTGTTAATATATATTTATTTTTTAATAATATGTTAGTATTGTTATATGAAGAAAATACTGTATATTAAAATTAAAGAAATTTTAATTAATATAATTAAAAATAAATATAGAGAAAAATTATATCTCTATAAAAGTAATATTTTTGTTTTTATTTTTATTTCTTTTGCCCACTCTTAATTTAATTTCAAACATCAACATTATAATTTATATTTATAAAAGGACTTGTAAATTCATATGTTATATAAATCATAGATTCATCATTTATATATCTGAAATTCATATATTACGCACTAGGAATTTATAAATTAAATAAAAAATAGATTCATATGTTAAGACATGTTCATCAGTCAAAGTTGTGAATATATTACTAATAACAAATTATGTTTAATAAATCTGACACTAATAACATATAAATATACACTTTATAAGTAATGAACTTATGATTTATGTTTAATAAACCTAATACTAATAACAGATGAAGATATACTATAAGTAATAAATACGTCGCTTGTGTAAAAAATAAATTAATATAGGTTAAATAATATCATGTTAATCATCAACAAACTATAAATTCGTCAAATATATATTTGAGGTTCATATAATATAGTATATACATTTATAACTTGAAAATCATTCATTACTAAAAATGACAAATATTAAGAAAATGATATAAAAGTATTTAGTATTTTTGAATATTATCTTTTATAATAAATAATAAAAAAAATCTATCAACTATTAATAAAATTTAAAATTTTTTAAATAATAAAATAATTAATATTTAATGAAAAATAAAGTTAATCAATAAAATTATTAATTCGCTAAATATCAAAAACAAAATTATTTTTGAAATTTATAATTAACTAGCTTGGGACATGACTATTTTATTGTCCAAAAGATTTTATAGATAAAAAAAAAATATAATTGAGAAAGCAAACAAGCACACTTTTAAAAAATATACTCCTATATTTATTGATAGGTACATATAATATATAGTTATTTAAGATATTTTATAGTTTTAATGATATATTTTTTATATATAATATGGTGGAAATATTTATTTTTACCTCACTTAAGTTTAATTGTTTATTCTTAGATAATATTAGCTAAAAAGAAAAATATGAAGTAAAATACTAAAAAAAAAAAACTTAATTGAACGTGTTTATGTCAAAACCCAAAATCAAAACATATGGACTAGCCATTTCACAAGATCAATCGAAATTTATATGGCTTTGGGGCAAATTAGTTTTTTCTTTTCCTATTTAAAGATTTTTATAAATTATTATATCTCGTAATTTTTAGATTTTAATTTTATTTAATTCTGAGAGCATCTTGATAAATAAATATTTTCAGCATTCAAATTGAGTAATTAATTAATTTATTTCACTAACTAAATATCATAATCACCATTTAATTCTTTATCTCCACAATAATTATGTGTGTTTTAATTGGTGACTAAAAGGGGTAAAGTCTCAACATTATCCAATTTAGCCTTATTTAAATATGTTTATTCTTAAATTATATGCTTGGTTGAAACTAATTAATTATTAATTTATTAATTTATATTGTGTTGTATTATTAATTTAAATAAGCTTAAATCAAAATTAGTTAGTTGGGGAATGATTAATTATAGAAATACCTATATGTTAAAGGGGGAAAATAAATTGAAATTATTAAAGAAAAGATCAATTTTGTCCCACCAGACAAACTGAGGGACTGAAAAGGAAGTTTTTCTTAAAGGAAAGCATCCTAAACACGCCATCTCTTCTCCTTCTTCCCCACCTATACCCACCTCCCTCACCCATCACCACCATTTCTTCCATTTCCACTGCCATCCAGCCACCAAACTTCCATCCCCTCCATTTCTTCTCACCAGTGCCACCATTTCCTTTCCCTCTCATCGGAAAAATCGACGAGCTTGAGAGAGAAATCATCTTTCCTCTACTGCCGCTGCTGATACAACCATTTTCTAGTGTTTTTCGGCCAAACCGACGCTGGAAACGGCTTCCTCGTCCCCTTAAACCCCAAAAGCCAACTTCCTCGTCATCTTTCCTCCACCGGCACTGGTGTGCTCACCTCATTGGAGCCGAAACTTTGAGTCGCGATATGGCGGATTCTAGCAAGCTTCAGGTGAAAATAACACCATTTCCGGACTCCACGCGTCATAAGCTATGCGTGGGTAACTTCAGATTCGATTTCTGACACCATTGGAAATACCGGCTATTGGATCTTATTGTTTTTGGGACACCCGTGTCAGCGGGTATTCATCTCGGTATAAAATCTTTGGGACCCAAACAAATTAAATTAATATTGTTGGTAATATTAGATTAACTAATTATAATTAATTTTTATAATTAATTTTATTAATTAATAGTTTAATTATGTATAATTATGAATAAATTTTAATGAATCAATTGCGAGTTCTAAAATTGATTTGAGAATACTCCATTTTTATTATGATGTCTGTTTTAATCTATGTGTGGGCGACGATTTTGAACGTCCACTCAAGTGTCTCACTGCAAGGCTTTTTAACCTAATAAGAAATATGCTAAGTAGTTACAGAGACTAGCACGGAGAAAGGGAGTCGCTACCTGAATAATTCTCAAGGATATTTATTCTAATTGAATGACATACGAGATTTCATAAGGAAGCTTCGTCATATCTAAACATGGATTCGGAAGCCAACTTCCTTATTTATGTATTTCTACTTTCAATTTTCTTAGTTAATAGCTTATTCCCAATATAAAAGAGGTCCACCTAGTCTAGCCCGATTACAAGTTATGCTCCAATCATGAAGTATTTACCTTAATGGGCTACATCTTTCATGCTAAGGCTTGTTTCGGTTTTTTTAGTCTAAGTGGGTTAATTCATGAAATTAAGCATGGTAAAGGGCCACTATGTCTATGTGGATTTTTATGACTTAAGCCTAGTTTACCATCTTTTTAACTTAATGGTTTAAAAGTTATATTTCTAAAGTCCAATTACAAACCCTAGGTCTAGATGTCCCTTTTTAATTATCAATCACATAGTAAGCATTTGTCCATTTATTTACAGAAATATAAAGCAAAATAAAGGAAAATGATAAAAAAAACTAAGCTATTACAATCCTCCTACAACTAATTAACTTAAAAACAATTGAAAATAAGCTAAAATTGGCAAAAAATGGCTAACATCCTCAAAATTAGCAAAAAAGGGGCGATTGTCAGATGAATAGTCGATTAGTTGTGTCATAGAGTCGATGGGCTCTAAGGGTTATCTAGGCAGGATTCTACAATTTTAATGCTCCAACTCCCAAATAACCGAGATACATGCATGAAAACACATAAGAAACAATTAGAATACATACAAAACAATAAATAACACGCAAATAAACTTATTTTTAGGTTAAGGAAGATCAAATTAATGAAAAAAAAAACTTACAGTAAATAAATATGCTAATTTCGTAAAATGTAGATATTAAACTAAGGGGAAAGTACACCTAAACTACCCTATGATTTACTCGATTTTCACTTAGAGGATTGTGGTTTATTTTGGTATAAAGAGATACCTTATGTTTAACACCGTTAACAAATAAAGGCTTTTCTCCATAATGGTATTAGGATTGCTGATGTGGCAGGGACAACTTAGTAATAGAATTTTTTTATGTCTAATCAGCACTTAATGACATGGTAAAAACAAATTCTTAAAGACTATCTCATTAAAATCCCTAAAAAGCAAATTTTATCAAAATTCCTAAAATCTTAAATTATCAAAATCCTTACATTAGATTACAAACCACTAACCCATCGTGACTGAAGGAGATAGAGCGCAAAGAATGTCATTTAAGAAAGATGAATTCCTCTCAAAGCAACAATAGTAGCAAGTATAGGAATTACAGGTGTGGAGTTCCTGTTGCATTGAGAACGACATTCAAGAACGAAAATTATGGAAGAAAACTTTTGGGGTGTGGGAAGTACGAAACTAGTGGGGGTAGACATTGCCAGTTTTTTGAATGGATTGACCCGCCAAAAAACTGGATGTCTGTGAGAATGAACTAACTTTGGCGAGAACAGAAGAACTTGAGATGGTTGTAGAGTTATTGAAGTGTAAAGAGGGATTAAGATGTTGCGAGGATGAATTAAGTGCCTACAAGCAAGAATTGTGAGATTTGAAGTTAGATGTCCAAAAATACAAAGAGAGATACAAAGAAAAATACAAGGAATGCAAATTATAAGTTTAGTTTTAACACTTTAGTAGTTGTGTTCATTGTAATGCGAATTCTTTTTATTTGTTGTAAGGATGATATGAATGAGAATGGCAATATGAAGTTGCAGTTGCCCTAGTTTAGTATGCTATGATGGTTTTATTTATGTTTGATTTAAATTTGAAGTAAATACTATGGTAAATAGAAGTCTCGTGTTTGCCTATAGAAATTATGATGTAATGTACAACTGATATGTGGACAATCTGGATGAAATCAAGATGCATTTTCACAAATGTTGATTCAAAAGTGCATGTTAAAATAAAAGGAAGGCGTTAACAACTGTTGATATTTATGTGGACAATTACACCTATGAAAACATGCATTTTCATCATAAAAGAACTAACAAAATCTATTGACCATAATCTATCAACCACAAAACAAAAAAAAAAAAAAAACAAAACAAGAAGAGTATAACATCTAAAGAGTTAGCTTTTTTTTCACTAATTCAAACAGTTTTGAAACTCTCTTCTAAATTTCTAGTGGAGCATAATTTGAATTTGCAGCTTTATTTCTTAGTGGTAGAGCTTTGGCATAAGCTTGCCCTTTATTTCTTCTTATTGATGTGGTATCAGTAGCATGTCTTGGTTGCTTGCACTTGGCAGCGTTGGAAATGGTTTAGGAAGTTGCTCTATGCATATTGGAGGTTGGTGCAGGCTGGCTGGCACTTGTATTCTAGGGTGAGAAGCAGTCACAGATGGTGATGTAGAAGCTGGTAGAGGTTGACTTACACTTGTGGATTGGTTGCCTTTTCTTGCTCTCTGAGGCTATCTAGGTCCATTCAAATTTCTGATAGGTCTTTTAGACCTCAAATTCTCCGCAGCTTGAATATAATACCACAAAAACCAATCAGTAGCGCAAGTAACTCATTAAATCATTTAAATTAAACAAAAAAACCAATCATTCAAACTATACAAGGTCTTTATTATTAAACATACTTGGCCTCTAGTCTTATTTTTATTCTTTTGCAACCTTATCCTTCTCTCCCATGGAGTATCTATAATCTTTAAGGCTTTACACCCTCTAACATTATAGCCTTGTTGCTTGCAGTTGCCATAAACCACATATCCACCAGCTCTAGAGGTATTGTAGGGATTTTTAACCTCATTAGGCCCTCTGATCCTTTTCTTTTTAGGCCTACCAGTTGGTTTTCTTACTCTATTTGGATGAATATCAGGAAGATTGGTCTTCTTCTACTCCTCTCTGCTTGGCACTAGATGAATTACATGGTTGTAAACAGCTAGGTAGGTCTCCTTTGAGAGATATTTATGCATATATTTCTCTAGTTGCTCTCTATTGGAATATATGGCTGAAATTGCATGTTTATTAGGTATCCTGGTAACTCCCACATTATATAGGAGCAAGTCTACTCTTGTAAGTTCATAACACTTGTAGTATCTCCAAAGTCAACCTCATACTTGAGTTGGCCTGCTGGGGCTGTAAAGCAGTTTCTACTATCCATTTTGATATGGACATGGCCAAGCTTAAAGATGGACTTGATGGAGAGGACAACAAGAAAACCAAAGATAAAGCTAAGGATCCATTGAGCATGCTACAAGGCCCAATTACAAGGTCAAGGTCCAAGAAGCTACAAGAAGCCTTAATTGGCTATATGCAAGATCGGACTAGTCAAGGAAGCCCAATTGGTCATGCTAGGATAGGCCCAAGTAAAGACACATCTGAATGGGCTTTATTTAATATTTTGCAAGTCCAAATACATGAACACTAATGTGGGCTAATATTTGGGCTGAAATCTCTTCTTTAAGTTCAGAACAATGTTATTGCCTATTTTTCTTATGTGGCAGCTAGGGTTAATAGTTTTACTAGGGTTTCTTATGTTAGGTGGCTATAAAAACACCCCTTAAGTTGTGTTTTGAAAGAATTCGAATTTTGATAAAATTATAGTAGTTGTTTCCTTTGCATATTTGCTTGAATTCTTGAATTCTTGTTGAATGCATAAACCACTTATCAAGGAATTGATCTATCCTTGTGGCGTGTTAAGGGTTAGGGTTTAAAGAACTTAGTTTTCTTTAGGTTCTGATCTTGATCAACCATACCTTGCAATCTGATTTAAGCGGTTCTTGGGTTTTGAAACTTAATTTGTTTTTGGGTTTCTAAGATAGTAATTCACGGGTTCATAATCATTAGGGTTCGTGGTTTTAATCCTTGGGGGTTCTTAACACATTTTTATCTTTTCGAGTGCATCTGCACATTGGGGCAGATGTCTCCTCTATACTTCATTATTCCACTTAGCTTAATAACACATGTATTAAATACAATTTACACACAAAAGGACTCTAAACAGGTAAGTATAATATTTATCTATTGATGTCTTATGCTAAAATTCCCCAAAAACCCAGTTTCAGTGTATGTACAGTCAATTTGGACTGTGCAGAGCTGATTGCTCAGCATATAGTTGAATCGGCACTGCATAAAGCCCTGTGCGCATAGCCAATCGGCTATGTAAGTAAGGACAGACGGTTTTCTTCAATTTTTCATAGTTTTGATGCATTTTGAGTAAATAATGCGTGTGGCTAAGTGACAGGAAAAGTTTAAAACTAGAAAAATACCTCTCCAACGGTCGAAAATGCCTAGTGAGTGTTCAATTTCGCCAAGAGAGGAATATCCTTTCCTTTTACAAGCCCTAAGTCATTCTAATGGGAAATCAGTAGTGAGAACTCCCAATTGGGTGTGATCAGAGTGCGTCCAATGAATCTAGAAGATGAGGCCGCTATTTTAAAACTGGTTTCATGGAATTTGGTTAAGAATTGGCTGAGAAATTGAAGAAAGAGCAAAAAAGGATTTGAAAGAAAATAAAAGGGAAAGAGACCATGGTCATTTATTATAAGAGACCAAGAATGTTGTACTCAGACATTCCATCTATATTCCATTCATAAATGGAGGAAGCATTGAACCTAGATTGGGTAAGGACATTATTTATGTTTTCTATATAATGTGCAGGATCCTCAGACGAGGCAAGTACAGAGCATACACTTACTATAGAATATGCACAATAATGTAGAATGAAAATAACAAATTCTAAACAAATATACAAGCTTTGAAATGAAAGCTTTAAAATGAAAGCTTTAAACAAAGAAATAAAACTTACAAGAGTAGTAGAATACAAAAGGAAGGGTTTTCTCTCTCTTTTTCTCACTATCACTCTCTTCTCACTATATTTCTAATGGTAGAACTTGAAGAATACAAGAATTTCTTGTGATTTTTCAGTCTGCCTTCTTCTTTGATAGCTCCTTTATTTATAGAGGTCTTCAGCCTTTGGCCTCAATAATTCTTTCTTTGGATGCTTTCAGTAATGGAGTGAGGGGCTCTATAACTTTTCTGAAAAGGAGCAGGAATTGTCTGCCATGCTTCATTATTGTGGAGTCTTCGTCATTTTCTAAAAAGTAATGGTGCAGAGTCTTTTATCTTTTTTCTCTTTTGAAAAGACTATTTTTTTTTTTAATAAAATGGGTTTTTGGCCCATTGCAGAAAATTAACATGGGCTGCCATTTCTAGCTTTCAACCCAAGGGCTTACAAGGATATCATTTAATGGACTTAAATATCCCAAAACAGTCATCTTCATTCGAGTCACCATCTAAGTCAATTGTTGCTGAGCTAGTGCTGGAAGAGGAGAATGAAGCTTTAGATTTTCCTTTTGAAGAGGTGGTTTATGATAACTTTTGATTAGTTGTAGGAAGTCTTCTTCTGTTTGAGCCACCGCTAGTTTTGGAAGAATAAAAGACTTATGTGCCAGGAAGGTAGTTTGTTCTTTGGGAGCTAGCAAGAAGCTATTCTTTGTAAGAGAACTTTGTACCATCTTTGGAGATAGTTTTTCTTGGTGGTTGAATTTGTCCCACCATTTAACTTTGAACCTTCGAGTAAGAATGATTTCTCCATCTGCTGCTTGGTTGAAATACCACATACATACCCACGGGAGGAGGAAGTTTGAACAAAATAAAAGCAAAGGGGGAAATTATCTTTCTATTTTGTTCGGTTTGTAGTGAGCTTTGAATAGATTAAACAAAGGGAGTACCTCTGGTATTATGGTTTCTGGAACGTTACTATAATAATTCCACCATTGTTTAAACCAATACGGAATTTTGGAAGTTTGAATTGTGCTTGTGTCGAAATAGAAAAGCCAAGAATGGCTCCGTCCTTCATTTTGTAAGAGAAAGGTATTAAACCAGGCATGCTGGTAATCCCAGTAGTTAAAGGTTGTATTTAGGCTTGAGGGGTAGGTGTTTGGGAGGGAGGTTTGAAAAGATCTTGACAAGTGTAACTCCATTCCCCAATCAGAATGGTGAAGGATTCTTGATGGTGCATGTGGAATAAGCTGGGTCTTTGTGCTTTTTGAAGTGTTTGAATTTTGCAGAACTAGTTACCTCTAGGATAGACTGGTAATAAGACTGAGGTTTTATTTTATTCCACGGTTTAAAATACTATCCTAGAGGGAAAACTTTTGAAACCAATTTTGAGGGGCTTTCTGTACAGAATCCTTTTTTAATAGTCAAAATGCCTTGAAAATTTTGTTTTTCTATGTATTCATTAGTTTTGAAAAGTTTTGTTTGAGACAACTATTTCTTGTGAATTTGGCTTTAAAATGCTTTGAGAGTTGTGAGATAGGTTTTGTGAGAAAATCACTATCTCAAGTTTTGAAACAGGAATAGAGAGTATACCTTTACCCTTGTTTGATGAAGAAGATGACTTTGGAGAAATTTCTAGTTGTACTTCAGCCATAGGTTTTCTCTTTGAATATTCTTCGACCATCTTTAAAAATTCGGGAGGTTACAGTGCAAGCCATTCTTGTATTTGGAATTATTTTTGGACAGGGCTTTCTTCGCTTTTGTTTATTTCTTCCTGGATGATCTCAGTTCAGGTTCTGATTGGCTTTGAAGAGGATGGAATAATCTCCTTTTTAGGGCTTACAATCAATCCTTAAAAGAAACTTTTGATTTAAAAGATCACTTTGGAACTTTGAAATGCATAGTACTATTGAAAGAATTTCTTTTTTGATAGTTGAATAATTCTTTTGAGTATCATTCCAGTGTGAAGAAGTAAACTGGACAATGCATTCTTTTTTATTGTGAATTTGTTTAAGAATTCCACCATAACCTAAGTCTGATGTATCAGTTTCAACAATTTTGAACACAGATGGATCAGCCAGATGTAAACATGGAATTTCGGAAACTTGTTTTTTGATGCTTTGAACAATCTTTGTATGCTCGTCAGACCATGTAGGGGGATTCTTCTTTAACCTATCATGGAGGGGTTTTGCTAAACAGTTTAAATTTGGATAAAAATCCATGACATAGTTTAAACTGCTAAGAAATCTTTGCAATTGAGTTTTCTCCAAAATTTTATCTGGAAATTTTGAAGTAAAAGCTAGAGATCTTTCAATTGGGGTAATAATTCCCTTGGAGATGTAGTGCCCAAGAAATCTAATTTTCATTTGGAATAATAATTCTTTGGATTTGGAAACAACTAAACTATTTTTCTCAACAATATAGAAAAATATCTCCAAGTGTTTGAAATGTTGTTCCAGAGAATTTGAAAAGATTAGTACATCATCGATGTATGCAATGCAAAACTTTGAATAAGGATTAAAAATGTCATTCATAATTTTTTGAAATTCAGAAGGAGCATTTTTTTTAATCCAAAAGGCATCACATTCCATTCGTATTGGCCAAAAAGAACTGTAAACACAGTTTTGTAACGATCTTTAGGATGAGTTTGGATTTGCCAAAATCCTGATTTCATATCAAACTTTGAAAAGATAAAAGCAGAATGAAGCTTTTGAAGAAGATCTTTTTTGTTTGGAATAGGATATCTAATCCACTTTAGAGCTTTATTTAAAGGTTTGTAGTTAATGACTAATCTAGGTGCACCTCTTTCTATTTCACTATTTTTGTTGACATAGAAGGCTACACATAACCAGGGGGGTCTTGATTTAGTAATTAAGCCTTTCTTTTCTAAGTCTTTGATTTCTATTCTATAATGTCTTTCTAAAGTTTCATTCATTTGGATAGGCTTGGCTTTTGGTAGGAATCTGTTTTTCACTAAATTCTTTTTCATATGGTAAATCCACTATATGCTGTTTTCTTTTCCAGAAAGCATTTGGAAGGTCAGAACAAACTTCTTTTTCGATTTTTTCTTGCAAATCAGAAATTCTTTTTTGGACAAAATCATTTTGCAATTGGATTTGGGTTCTTTTTAAATTCATATCTTGTTTTAGATGGAAAAGCTGGGTCTGTTTTCCTTTAACTAAAACATTTATCTCAAAATTATAAATTGAGTGAGCTTTTATAAGATTGAGATTTCTTTTCTTGGATTTTTCTAAACAAAAGAAAAACAACCTTTGAATCCTTAGCTTTGAAAATGATACCATCAGTAGTTACTTTGAAGGGGGTAATCAAATTGATAAAAGGGGTTCCCAAAATAACAGTTTGTTGTAAATCCTTTGTAAGAATAAAAATATTTTTTAAAGTAATATTTTTGTTTAGAATTGCAGCTTCAGTTTTTCCCGCAATTCTAATCTTTGAATTGTTAGCAGAAGTGAGTCTTTCTTTTGTCTTTTGATGATATCTTTTAGGAACCAGCTCATAATTGATACAATTGAGGTCTGCTCTTGTATCAAATAAAGCTATAGTTTCTATATGAAAATCATCAGGGAAAATGAGTTTTATCTGAATCAGATATTTTCTTGAGATTATTTCTTTTAATATATTAATAAAGTTTTCTGGAATATTCTCAGAAACCTCAAGATTTTGAAAATCATTTTCTTCTTCAGAATCAGATTCACTATTTTGCTTAAGAATCAAGCTTTGGAGAAAAATAGAATCATTTTGTTGTTTTGCTTTTAATTCTTTGAGTTCCGTTTTAATTTCTTTTTAGAGTTCTTGGATAGTAGGAAGAGGGTTCTTTTACTTTTTCCCTTTTTCCAAGATCATAGTAAGATCATAGGTGTTCTTACTAGAAAAAGGGATGAGGGTTTCGGTTTTTAGAATTTCTTTCAAAATTTCTTTCAAAACTTATTTTTGAATTTGAGAGTCATTAATATGCTTGACGGCTTCAAGAAGAGCTTCTTGTTGCCTAGTGAGCATATTAATATTTTTTGGAATATCATCTAATTCTGACTCAGAATATTCGAATGAGGTTTTAATTTCATCAATTTGAAATTCTTCCTTGCCATTAGAAAACTCTGATTCAGAGGTTTCAACTAGAAGAGCTGAAATTTTGCTCAAAATTTCTTCTTCTATTTGGAGCTCCTGAAGTTTTTTAGAAAACTTACAATACTTTGAAGTGTGTCCTTTTTTGCCACATGTGTAGCAAATAATTTTGCTAAAATCTTTTTGGGACTTTGTTTTGGAAAATTTGAAGAGGATGACCTTTTGTAGAAATTTTTTATGTTTTTTAGTACCTTCCTACTTTTGTGAAAACGTTTTTTTCTTATAAGGTTTAGAAAAATCTTCTTTGCATTTTCCTTTACAGGTGGGGGAAGGTTCTATGGGATTATACTCAAACTGGTTACAAAAGCTACCTAGTTCTTGTCTAGTTTTCTTCATTTCTCATTTGAGCTGTCTTTAAAGTTTAAGGTTATGGCAAATTTTTAATCCTTCTTTCTGAGTAAGGCTAATTAATTCACCATAGGTATAGAAATCATAAGGGATCTAGCCATTATGAGCTTCTCTGATAGTATTCCTAATTCTTTCACCTAGTATTTTAGGTAAACCGGTTAAGAATTTTTCTTTCCAGAAAGGTTGGTTTGAGTCTTCCCTAAGTATTACTCTGGTCAGGAAAGTGTCTTTATAAGCTTGGAAATTGCTAAGTTTCTTGCAAGTCAGATTGCTGAGAAGCTCAGCATTCTTATCTTTCAGAAGAGATGGGTCTCCTATGAAATGGAGGGAAATCGTAAGAATTAGGATTGACACAGCAACATCCTTAATAGGATTTCCTAGCTCATCTAAGATGGGGGTCCCTTCAATTGTGGTTCGGATGGCACCTAGGATTTGCAGCTGTTGTGTTTGGGTGAGATGGTAATCCCACCATCCTTTAAGCTGGCCTGAAAATCCAGCTATAAGGAGCTCAGTTATAGCTCTATCAGAGGTACCGCTTTGGGTTTTGTAGGCATTAGCTGCCATGGTCATCTGTTGTAAGAGACCAAGAATGTTGTACTCAGACATTCCATCTATATTCCATTCATAGATGGAGGAAGCATTAGACCTAGATTGGGTAAGGACATTATTTCTGTTTTCTATACCTAAATCCGGGGCAGTATTCCTAGGAGTATGCCAAGTTAATCTAGGGGCTTGCCATCCTAATCTACTGATTTGGAAGGGTTTTTCAATGACACTTTCGAGCTTTGAATAATTGGATTCATTGCTTTGGGCTTGATCTATAGCACTGATATTTCTACTGCTTTGAGGAGTATCAAGTATTAGGTTTTTGGAAGACTCGGAAGTGGTTAATTTGCTAAGCTGTTCTCTGACTGCTCTAGCAAACTCAGTTTGCTTGTGGAATTGGTCTTGACTAGGCTTTGAAATCTGGTAGGGTTTGAAGACGGGGTTTTTGAGTTTTTCTGTTTGACTTACCTCTCTTGGATGACCAGTGTTGGGAATTACAGAGGTTAAGACTGTAGGAGGTTTCTGTATTTGGCTTTCTATCCTAACCAGCTGTTTTCCTATTGTGTTAAGATAGGTGTTTGAGAAATTATTCTGTTGAACAATATTTTTGACATTTTTCTCAAGCTATTCTCCTACTAATTTGTAAGGTGCTGCTTCGATTTCGTTTTCTCCATAAGGAATGGTTATCTTTCTAAGAGGAGGATGTTCAGACTGGATGGTTTGGTTTTCTCCAACCTTCCATTCTAGAGCTTTGTTCCTAACGATAATCGGACTAATGAGTATATCTTTAAAAGGATAAGAGACACATACTATTTTCTTTACAATAAATCTGAAACCAATCAAAAAATGTGATTTGTATCTTGTTTTGCATGCAAAATTGGTAGTATCTTTCTTGGATACTATCTTTTTCTTGTAGAAAATTCTTAAAAAACCAAAGTTTTTTAGAATGGTTTATCTTTGAATAGAAATCTTCATATAAAAGCTTTTTATTGATTTGAAAATCTTTTAAAATCATGTTAATTTCTGCTTTTAGATTTTGGGTTATTGCCGATGGCGATGGTGAAGAGGGGGTAGAGATGGTCTCTATATCATCATCTTTCTTTGGTTCATTGTAAACAGGTCTATTGTAAATAGGTATAGGGATATTGCTTTATTAATCAACATTTTGTAATGTAGTATTGAGCTTGGTAAATCTGATGTTGAAAATCTTGGTAATATTTGTGATGAAGTTAACTTTGGAAAAATTTCTGGTTGTACTTCAGCCACAGGTTTTTAGAATATATATATTCGCCTTAAAGAGGGGAAAAATGTACGTAGGCCCTTGGCAATTTAAAATTATATTTTAGTCTCTAAATGGACTAGGCACTAATACAAGCTTCCAGAAGGCACATGGAAGGCTGATTTGCATCGCGAAGTTGAAATTTTTAAAAAATCACAAGTTTGATCTTTGACCCATCAAAATTATGTTTTAGTCCTTGAGCAGGCTGAATACTAACGAAGGACATCAATTGAGTTGAATCGCACCCCGAGGCGGAAATTTCTAACCAAAAATACCCAAAAGTGAAAAATTACGAGATTGATTCGAAGTGGTAAATTATCTCTTGGAATGGAAAACAACTAGAGGGAAGTCTTTGCAAGAGTAAAATTAAAGGGCATGGTTCCCAAATTCAAGCAGGTAAAAAGTCCTTAAAACTTAAGCGAGCATATGGTCCCCATATCAAATCAAATTCCTTTTCGAGCTTATGGGGCATGATCTCTGCTGCTTATTAAGATATCCTTTTTTCATATCCTTGATATTATGATTTATCTCAATTTATTTAATCGATGCATGCTTATAAATTTCGACAAACCGGAGGCAGCTATAAGCATCCATTTTCCGGATCTAGATATCGAGAAAATTGCTAAAAACTCAATGATGAAAGTTATTGCCTTTCTTTAGTCTTAAAAATTGAGAAGTGGAGAATCCGAGAGAAAGATGAGAATAATAGGATTTAAAATTACTTTTCTAGAATCGATTTGGATCCAATTGATAGAAAAAATAAAGTTTGAGGATAAAATGACAGTTTTCACAAGTTCAGAGATTACATTGTTAAAACTTTTAGAACTTTTGCTCTTTAGATCCAATCGACTCTATGCACAGTCGAATTGGCTCTATATAGAGCCAATCGGCTTAGCATAGAGCCGAAATCGGTTCTGTGCAGAGCCAATTGGCTTTACATGAGCTAATTGGCTATTTTTTCGAACTTGATGCTATTTTATGTGTATTTTCGACCTAAAACGCTAAAAATTGGTAAAAATAAATTTCTAGAAGGTATTTATGATAATTATTGGGATATTTTAATGATAATTATTTTAAAATAGAACATTAAATTCTTTTTATTTGGTTTTAATCTAATAAAGGAGAGAGATAATTATAACCAATTTTAATAATAAATGAATAATTATCAGTATATCCTAGGGTTTTCTAACCCTACTCCTATAAATAGAATAGTATGACCTAGGTCTAGGATTAGCAGAGCCGAGCATAGAAAGACTGACTAAATTTTCTAGCTACATCGACCTATACAAAAGCTTTAGCAAGCCACTAAAAAAGACTGCCAAACTAGGAAACCTATTGAAGAATGATAGAAACTTTTCTGAAAACCCAAAAATGCAAAACTGGATTATCATCCCTTCTTTGATTCAATAGCTTTCTCATCTCTTGAGACTCGTAAAACGACAACTAACAGTGATAGTATGAGGGTTCCCCTACATCAACATCATCAACATCTCTTCTTTTATTGCTTTAATTTTTATTTTTATTTCTGAAAACATATTAGGAATGTCTGCATAATTCACATGATTAGATTAGAATTCCTTTATGTTTAACATGCTGACTTTATTGGGTTTTTAATATGGTAATAAGAACAGCTAAGGTTTTAAATTTGATTTAACTAGGATTTTGAATTTGACTAGTTAATAAAGATATAATTAGGTCATATTTCTATTTTCTTGTTAATTATAGATTTCTTTATAATTTTTTTTAGTTGTAGGCGAATTGTAATAGCTAGATTTATTTTCTGCCCTTTTATTTTGCTTTTATCTGTGATGGATGTCAAATATATATTATATGATTGCCTAACTAAACTAGCCAGATAGACTTAGGCTGTAAAATTGGACCTGGCATGCAAACTGTAGTCCATTAGCTTAATTAAGATAGTAATTGGGATTTATCCTAAAATTCATATAGACTTAATGGGCTTTGTCATGCTTTATTTGGGCTAAACTGGGCCATATTAGACTAAGGATCACTTAATTGAGCATTTTCATAAAAAGTAGTCAATTATGCTTAAAGGCTGAAAATTAAAACATAATTTTTAATTGTGCTAAACTATGTGGGCCTCATACATAATTAATTAGTAAGTTGGGTTAATACTTTGATTTACGTGTTGGGCTTAATAAAATGGGCTAGACTTAGGTGGACCTCACATGTTGTAGTGCTTGGAAATATTTATGTTACATTTATAGAGAATAGCCTGTTAAATAATAAAATTAAAGACAAATATACACAAATAAGAAAGTTGGCTTCCAGATCCGTCTCAAGGTTTGTGACATAAGCTTCCTTATGTAATCGAGAAATATAACTCATTAACAAAAGTGTCTCGATTACCCGAGCGACGACTCCCGTCTCTGCGATAGTCTTTGTGACTAGTTAGTGTATTCCCAATTAAGTTGAAAAGCCTTGCAGTGTTATAGTCACTAAAGACACTTGGGTGCGCGCCCGGAACCGCCGCCCATATGATGATAAAGAGATTGGCAATTCTTACCTTCTAAAGGTGTGGAAAGAGGGTGAAAAGAAGTCAGTAATAGCCATAGACATCTAGTACAATTCCGGGGACGAGTGTGAAGTCCAAGGCAGTAGGATAAAGGATACAAGGGCAGACAATGATTTTGACAAAAAAGTTGAGCCAGTGGGTAATGGTAAGGGCATAAGGGCACAAGATTTAAATGGGTTCATAGTCGTAGCAATCCACTACTTCTCTAAATGGGTTGATGTCGAGTCATTTACTACTATAGGGGTATGGTAAGTGGCCAGATTTATAGAGAGCCACCTGATCTGCAGGTACAGGGTCCACATCAAGTTGTAATAAATAATGGCGTGCAATTCATAAGTGAGACAGTAGACCTGCTAGTTGAATATGAGATCAAACACCATAGGTCTTCTCCATACAAGCCTCAAGCAAACGGTATGGTAGAAGCAACCAATAAGAATATGAAGAAGATACTCTCATAGATGGTACGAACTCATAAGGATTATTTGTTTCGATTATCCTTTGCACTTTGGGGATATCGAACGACTGAATGGATGTCAACGGGATAGACTCCCTATTCAATGGTTTATGGGACTGTGGCAATCTTGCCAGTCGAATTGGATCTAAAGTCTTTTAGGGTTATGTTGGGGGCTTAAATATTAGAGTACTAGTGGATCAAATAGAGGTACCAGCATTTGGCTTTGATTGATGAAAAGAGGATGAAAGCCCTATATCACACTCAGTTGTACTAAAAGAAGATAGCTAGGGCTAGGGTATTCAATAAGAAAGTCAAACCAGGAAAAATTAGAGGTAGAAACTTGGTGTTGAAATACACAAGACCTATTGCATTCGATCCGGGAGAAAAGTTCAAGCCTAATTGGGAAGACTTGTATTTGGTTAAGAAGATCTTGCCTAAAGATTCTATTAAGATTTTACACCTGGAAGGGGATGAATTTTCTAAGCCTATTAACCTGGATCATCTCAAGAAATACTCTATATAAAAAATAAATAAACGAATATAAAAATGGCCTCCTGATCAGAAAATCTGAAAAGACTGGTGAGGTGAAAATTAAGGCATAAAGAAAGAAAATGTTCAGCTAGAAAATCCAAATAGACTAGCTGATAACAGGAATTGTATCATAAGAAATCAAAATGTATCCATTTAGACCTTTAATAAATAAATAAATTGTTTAGAATTTTTATCATCACTAACTAAAAGAAAAGGCTAAACTAAATCTTAAGCAAAATAAATAAGATCTAAATAAGCAACATTCTTCCTTTTCTTCTTTTAGCATCCGCATTTCTAGATTCGACAGCTAGCTTTCGAATCCTCTTGAAATGTGTAAATATAGGTGTAGTGGTAGTTTGAAGCTGGACCTAAGCTTTGAAGTTGTCGTATGTGGTCAAATCACCTTTAGCATCATGAATGCGCTCTATAGTACGACAGGGCTAGAGTCTCTCAATTTTGTCCATGAAATCTTGCTTTAGTAGGAACCTTTGAACTCAGGTGGGAATTCTAAAATATGCTGCTTTTGCCCATACTAGTAGTAAAGTCTCGAAGATGTGCAGAAAGTAGATGTGCACAAGCTGGGTAAGGGAACAAAGCTGGCATACACCAAGAGTATGACATGCTTGATTCTCCACCAAGGCAGGTCCAGCGAATAAATGTGTCTGAAATGACTTCATCTAAGAAATCCAGCCATTATGATATGTTGGGGTGGCAATAAAGCGAACTTGCACATGCTTCCGCTTATACTTGTCAATGCCCTATAGAATGGTCAGTATTTGAAGATTCTCACGAAACAAAATCTGCAAAAAGAGAAAGAAAAATAAAAGGAAGGAAATAAAAATAAATTCTAAGTTGAAAATCCAAAGGGTGGCTTAGGAAAAAATTAAGGCAAAAAAAAAATAAATAGAAAAATAGATTTGGTTGCATACCTATGAGAGAATGAGGTTACCACCAAATTGTTGATGGGTTTTATACATGTCTAACCTAATAATGGTTTTAGCCAAGATGACAGGAATTGGATTGGATCCACGCTCTACTTGATCAAATGATGTCAATAATTCTAATATCTCATTCTCCCTAAGAAGAAATCGGTAAGAACTGGGCATAAAGGCAAAAAGCTCAAAATTCTAATCCAAGTGGGCGTACCCTCTTATTCTTCTTATAGTAAGAGATCAATACAGTAAAGGTAACACATTCGCTAACAAAATGGGAAAGTATCTTAGTTGGGAGAATATTGAATAACTCTACCAATTTGTTAAGGGAAGGGTCATCTAGCTTTGGCAAAGCAATATGAAGAATAGAATCCTTGGGCCCCCCAAGGATGGTAGTAAACTCTTCAATTATGAGGCATAGCTTTTTCCCATTAAAGCATAAGACTTGATCTTTTAGGCACCAAAAGTTGACAATTGAGTGAAGGAAGCCATAATCGAGCTTGGTATATTGCATGTCTTTGAAAAAAGAGATATGAAATTTCCCAAGCTTAATTCCCTTATCGCCAGTTAGGATTTGAAAAGAGTTTAGAGGGCTTTGGCACTTTTTTGAGTCATAGTTTTTGGTCTAAAAGTAAACGCGTAAAGGAAGTGTGAAAGGAATATGCATGTATTTATAACCAAAAAATCGGAGTTTGGGTCGAACTCTGCAACTGTAGAGCCGATCGACTATGTGATGTCATTAAGCAAGGTTTTCAGCATTTTTAAGGTATTTTTCGGGTGTTTTAGGTCTCGGTTGTTCACGGTTGTTGTGTGCGCAGTATTCGACAATGAAAATGACATTAAACATCACTTCAAATGGTCAAAAAATATAAAATTTATATATCTAAAAAAAAGTAATGTCATACAGATTGAAAAAGGAGGGAAAAATGCAAAAGAGAAGAGCAACTAATTTAATCAGAAGTCATCGGGGCTTTCCCCCGAGTACTCCATCCTCTCATCCGAATCAGCCTTCATGCATTGGGCCTGAAGAGTAGACAACTGGAGGGTCAAGGTCTCAATCTGCCACTAGTGAGCGTTAATCTGACACTGGCGATCGTCTATTTTTCCCTGCAATCCTTCGTGATCCGACTACAATAGAAAGAAACCCAAAGGAGTTAGTCATTGCATCTTATGATATACATGCATACATCTTGCAATTTTTATTTATTTTTTGCCTACCCTCCGATCTTCGCCGATGACAAGGAACTATCTCCTTATAGCTATAGTAAGCCGGTGGATGTGCTCAAACTGATCTTTTTGAATATGTATATTTTCATGTATATATATTACTAACATTTTTAGAAAAATAAAAAATGTGTAATATACTAAAAGAAGTAACTCACATATGTACAACCGCCCAAAGTGAACTTTGGAGGAGGCTTGACTCTAAATCCAGCAGATGATTGAAGGTGCTAGAAGGACTCTCCTCATCAATGATGTCAGCCATCCAAAACATAGATAGAGGATACAAAGGCATTCGGGGGCCTATTAGGTCCTCTCTCCCGAGTGTAGACCGTCTCTCTTAGGTACCACACTTGACAGGCAGGACCAACTAGGAGAACCCTCCTCCACTCGAGATTTGCAACAGATCGTATATAAGGGTCTTAATGATGATGCCCCTTGGGCCAATCGCCCCGAATTTGCAAATGGGAAGGTAAAAAAAAACTTTTAAATTATAAATGTAACTAAAAAATCTTTCTCTTACCTGGTCCTAGGATATGGAGTTTATCCATATTTAGTGCATATGGACCTACGCCCACTCCAATGAGACAATCCTGCTTGAACCCCAACGGCTCAAGCGAGGGAAGGCTCGAGATGTGCTAATAGGTTGAGAGCCTACTAGGTGACCAAACTCCAAAGCCCATCCCTATAGTCAAGACAAGTCAGCAACTCGTGTATAGTTATGAATAAAAGCAAAGAAGAAAATATAGTAGTTAGGACTTACGTGCTAGAAGCTGCAAAGCCTCTTGCTCCAGCGGACTATGATGTTCATAGTTTTACACATATCTGCTTGATCTTATTGTGTATTTTCTTAGTAATTATTGTGCTTTTATTCCAAGATCACTCGTGTTTTGTGTTCTTTTGCATTTCAGGAGAATTTATAGGACCATCATCAATATTTGTGCAATTATAGATCAACATGTGCGAAAACAGACGAGAATTCATCAAAATTGGACAAGGGCTCACATGTCAAACATTGAGCACGGCTTAGACTCTGGCCGTGACCAACCATTAGCCTTTGATCCTCAAATGTGGTGTTTTAGGCACGGTTTCTGAGGCTGTCACGGCCTCCAGCATAACCCATGGTGGCTCAGCACCGGCGGGGGCACGGCCAGGAAGAAAACCTAACTTGCGAGGTCCGAATGTTCAGCACGGCCTAGACTTCGACCGTGCTGACTAGCACGGCCTGACCACGGTGGTGCTGGGACAACTATATAAGGAAAGCGATTTCTTGAGCTAGGGCAAGCAAGGAGGATGAGAGTTTTGGCAGCTGGTTCAGTTTTTGTGGAGTATTGAGTTTAGGAGAGAGTTGCAGAGGGTGAGAACCCCGAGAATCGCAAGATTCCGAGTGCAAAACAGTAGCGGAGCAAATCAAGAGGTAATTGGGGAGATCAATCGTAGTGCAGATTCAGATTTGGAGTTGTTCATCCAATTCGAGAGAAAATGGTGTACATGTTTCATTTTTGTTATTCTTTCATTGTAATTGATTTCCTAGTTGTTTTAAACATGAACAAGTGTAGCTAGATTGCTAAAATCCATTGGGATTTCCTTACTATGTTGGCTTAGTATTAAATTGTTGGATTGCTTGAGTTTAGTTTTGTATCCTTCTTGCTTTTAGTATTAATAAGATAATGCATTATTCATAAGACATTGTGAATTGTGGTGTTTAGATTGCTTTATGTGATTGAGAAGTTCATTTGAAAATTGGAATTTTGAATAGCAAGAACTGGTTAATAACCACTTAGAGATAAGGATAATTGACTAGTCAGATTAAGAAGTAACAAAGCTTAATAGAGGCGGGTTAAACCTTAATGCTAATTTAAGAATCAATCGTTAGGGAGAGATTCCAACTTTAGGTTCTTGAGTTTAGGAATTTGGTTATCTCGAGAGAGAAACCGAGTTCAATTAAGAATTCATCCACGGGTAGCATAATTGGACTCATCAATCTGTTATCTTGTGTTTGATTGCCAACTAGTCTAGGTTCCCTTTAGGTTTGCTTTCTTGTCTTGATTGTTTCATTTATCCATTCATTCCTGCATCTCACTTAGAACTCAGCTTGTAGTTATTAGGAAATTTAGCAATTATTCTTCATTCATTTTAGGCTAATATAACAGAGAACAAAGTAGTAACTCTGGGCTTTCACTTTCCCGAGGGATACAACCTTGATACTCGCCATTAGTGCTAGATTACATCGATAGGTTCAATGCCTTAGATTGTAGCTACACAAATAGCCTATCAAACTATGATGTCCATTTACGAGAGGAACGAACCCCAAGTTGAAGGAAGAGACCTAGTCCAAATCCCTCGACGAAGCCAAGTAGTGGAAGTTCAGCGAGTACCCTGAATCATTGAATAATGTGGTCCCAAAGAGATAGACGAGAAAATCTAGGGCCATCTGATCTACCTCCTGTGTAATCCAATGTGTGAATCCCTTGTAGTGGAGAGGAATGCTCTAATAAGCCAGAGATCGGGTGTTCTTACACATCGGCAAGAACCTCAACATATCGATAATGTACTGGTCCTGAACATCAGATTGCTAGTCGTGCATTGCATTATCAAATGGTACAGGAGTACTCATGAAGTCAATACCAGTGATAGCAGCAAAGGACAGTGGAGACAGTGTTAGCTCTCCGATCGGTGTGTGGAAAGTGTGGGTCGTGTCCATCCACCTCTCTATCAAGGCATAAACTGAGCTATGATCGGTCCTACTAGTAATGGATGACAATATGGCAACAAATCATGAAACTCAGTGTCACCAATTCGAGCCTAGACGGAGCTCGGCAACTCATTAAACCACTCTCGCACAATGTAGAAGTTTTCAGCAAATTAGATGGACGCGATAACACTTTAAAAATGTAAAAGAATTATGTTTGAATACACACATACTGAGGTAAAATAGGTAACTACACCAACCATTTTTAAGTTTTCCATCGAAAATGCCTAAAAATATCGATTTTCAGCTTGTGCGTGCATAGTCAAGATATGGAGAGCCAATCAGCTCTATAGGCTAGGGCTCGCAGACTTTAATCAATTTTCATCAATTTTTGTGTTTTTTTAACAAATTTCGCATGTATCTAGTGCTTAAATGACAGGAAACAATGGGTAACAAAGGAAAAAATACCATATCGATGACCAAAAATGCCTAATTTATGCTCAATTTGGCCAAAATGGAGATTTTCTCCCCTTTTACAAGCCCTAAATCATTATGGTGAGAAATCGGTAGCCAAAAGTCCTAATACGGTGCGATTGGGGTGCTTCCAATAAATCTTGAAGAAGAGTTAGCCATTTTAAGATAAATTTCATGGAATTTGTCTAAGAAACGAAGAAGTAATCAAAGAAAAAGTAAAAAGGGAATTCAGAGAGAAAATAGGAAGAATGGATAAGAAGATATATATGTCCTAAAGAAGGCAAAAGTGTCATTTTGGTCCCTGACCTATCAAAATGATGTTTTAGTCCCAGGCGGGCCAATTATCAGTACAGTCCTTGGAAAATAATAATCAGTCCAATTACATCCCAAATTGAAATTAATCAACTTAAAGTCAAAATTTAACACCTGAAAGTGGAAAATCAATTAAGCCAGCATAGTCCTAGGAACCAAAGTAGGCATAGTCCTCAAAATCAAAATGGGCGCAGTCCTCAAAATTAAACAGGCGTAACCTTTCAATTAAGCAGGCGTAGTTCTTGACTCAATTAGGCATGGTCCTTTAATCAAGCAAGGGTGGTCCCTACATCAAAGTCACAAATTTGTATCAACTCGGGCTTACGAAGCTTGGCTTCTACAGCTCATTATTATATTTTTTTACCGTATCCTTAATATTTATGATTTTTTTAATTTATTTAATCACATTTGTGCTTATAAATCTCGAAAAACCGAAAGCAGTTGTCAACACCCATTTTTCGGATTTAGATGTCGAGGAAATTATGGAAAATTTGTTGATGAAAGCTACTACTTTTCTCAAGTCTCGAAGGTTGAAGATGTGCAAATCCCAATTAGGGTTGTGAATAATTGAACCAAAATTATTTTTTAAAATTAATTTGGATCCAATTGATAAAAAAAAATAAAGTTTGAGGGGGTAAAATGATAGTTTTTAAAAGTTTAATGACTAAATTACAAGAATATTATAACGTTTCAGCTCTTGAACCAATCGGCTCTGCGCACAGCCGGTTCGATTGTACATAGAGTTGATCAACTCAATATAGAGCCAATTGGCTCTATGTAGATCCGATTGACTCTACGCAGTATCGATTGGCTTATTTTCTAAATTTTGGTGTCGTTTTACTTGTTTAATTGAAAATGTCAAAATGCCTTCTAGAAGATTGCATCAGTAAATTATTTGAATTTATATAAACTTGAAGGATATTCATTTAATTAAATATCTGATAAAATCAAGGGATTTAATTTATTTAATAAATTATTAATGTTATCTAATGTATCTAGGGTTTCCTAAAATCCTAAAGCTATAAATAGAACATGAGATTTTAGGTCTAGGGTTATCTACGTGGATTAACTACAACTATTATCAAATAGAGAGCTTTAGGCAATTAATAGGAAGAGTCAGTAAAGAAAGAACATATTAGGAAACTTTTTTATTAGAATGACGGTAACCTTTTTCATCATCAAACACTTAATCGAACCCCAAAATTGGATTCATATCCTGTCTTTGATTCAATCTCCTTATCATCTCTAGAGACCTGAGGATCAGCACAATACAGTGACAATCTGAGGGTTCCAAAAGCCTGCATCATTAACATCCTCTTCTATTTCTTTAATTTTTGTTTGTTTTAGAAACATGATTAGGGTTGATCCCAAATCTTTATGTGATTTATGTGATTAGATATAGGGTTATCAATGGATTAATACGTTTCTGTCATGATATGTATACTGGATTTTGGAATTTGATAACATAATCTGTGCTAGGTTTTGGGATCTAATAACATATTCTTATTTAGGTTCTTGAATCTGATAATTTAAATGATTAGGGTTACATATTAAATTTAGATCTTTGTGATATTGCATTTGATTATGTGATCAGATCGTATTTTTAGGATTATATGATTCAATCTAGGATCTACCATGTTAGGTTCATATCTTTTATCAATTGTTCCTTTTTTATATATGCTTTGATTCTATTTAATTGAGTTTTATGCTTTTATTTTATCCAAATACATGTATTTAATCAATTTTTAATCATCTATGCATGTTAAATTGACTTCTAGGTGAAGGGAATCAATGAATCAAGAAAAACCATCTGTAACCAAGCCCTAGAGTCGATCCGCTCTATGATCCAAGCCAATTAGCTCTGCTCCAAATTTGACCTAAATCTAGATTTTATTCTACTTTTGGTAGTTCTTATACACTGTAACTCAATTTATTTGTGTTTCCTTTGTGCTCTTAGTTGTAGGAGGGTTGTAATAGCTAGGTTTAATTTTCTGCTTTATTTTTATTTTAGTTTGGATGTATATCAAATATATGTTATCTTATTGCTTAACTAAAACTGCATACATAGACATTAGGCTTAAAACTGAATCTTAACATGAAATGATAATTCATTAAGTTAATAAGTTAATATATTGGGCTTAAATTAAAATTCATATAGAGTTAGTGAGTGTTTGTCATACTTTTAAATGGGCTCACTTAGAATAAGGTCACTCAACTGGGCCTCAACATGTAAAAAAGATAGTCCATTTAGGTTAAAATGTCTGGAAATCAAAAAAGCATAATTTATAATTCAGCTAGACTAGATGGGCTTGCACATAATAAATAGTCCATTTAGATTAATAACTCTAAATGGGAATTGGGCTTAAATAAAATAGGCTAGACCTAGGTGGACTTCACATGCTGTAATGCTTACTTGTAAAAATATAATTGTTGTATTTATAGGAAATAGCTTGTTAAATAATAAAATAAAAAATGAGGATACACAAATAAGGAAGTTGACTTATAAATCCATCTCTTGATATGTTGAAGCTTCCTTATGTGTGTTTTAAGTGTGCTTCTAAGGTTGGATAATGAAGATTAAAATTCAAGTTCATAACTTACTTTGGATTGCAAAAATTCAAAGGAATATTCTATCTTTTCCCCCCTTTATTCTTCTTTATTTTTATGTATGTTAATGATATTGAGGACAATGAAAAATATAGGTACTGAGGGAGGAAAATAGAATAATTCTTTAATTAAATTTTATATGCCATGTGAATTAGCAACTTTGGTTGATTTTTACAAAATTTTTAATTTTTTATTCAGCTTGTTGTTATTATTCTGTATAAGAGTCAATAAAAGAAAGCTATTATACCAATATTCTTTAACTTTTGAGTTAATGTTTAAACATATATATGTGAATTCTTGAGTTAATTACACTTAATTGGTCAAGAATCCATTCTTTGTATATGGACATGATAAGTAGTTTGGTAAGCTTGAGTTGGATATAATTAGAAGTGTATGATTTAGATTATTATCTCCTTGTTATTAAACTAACTTGCCTAAATTTAGCGAGATATTATATAAGTACATATGAAGTTCTAAGTTTAGTAATTCTACTCCACTAATTTTAGTTGCATAGTAACTTGGGATCTTCATGACCATTGTTGATTTTCACATAAAGCGACAATTAGAATTATGAGTATGCAAAGCATCTTGATTGTATATTATATTGAGTAACAAGATGCATTCATCACCACTAGCTATTTCACTGGTCCAACTCAAATTCATGGCCCAAGGGCAAATCGGTGTCTTTCTTATTTAAAGATCTTTTTAAGTTATTTAATTATGGATAATTAAGAGTTGTGATAAGTATAACTTTTAGAAGACTTATACTTAAAGAATGACTCTGTAAAAAGAATCCCTAAAAATTTATTCGAGTATTAGAAAATACACTACTCTCCATTTATCATATGTCCATCATTCATGTCTCTCCACTTTTCTCTACTGTACTTCATCACAAATATTTAATTTTAGGTTTTTATTCTTTCAAGATCAAGAAGGCTTTTAGGTAGTGAAGAGTAAGGATATATTATCTTCCTACCTTGAAGAATTCTGAATCTAGATGGAGCTTTTATTTATTATTTTATTTTTATGTTTAGTTATTTAATTACTATGACCATGAGATTAAATATGTTAGACTAAGTTTTTTTTAGTATTTAGTTTAGCGTTTTGTATGAATATAGTTATTTTTATATTTAGTGGATGATTTCTTTATCAACATATCTTTATTAATTTCAGTTATTATTATTGTTTAACGATCATATTAATTCAATAATAATAATTTTTATGAAAATATTTAGGTTAAATATATAGAGACTATTTTTGCTTCAATCTATGTGGATATAAGGAATTTTAGTTATATTATTAGTTTGAGTGATTAAAGAAAAAAGAACACCATCTCATTCATTCGATTTGTTTTAATTGCTAAAACAATGGAAGTACTAAGTAATTGGTTAGACTAAGTACTGCTTTTATTATATAGTTTTCTTAAATCAGCACATTTACATATTTATTTTATTAGTTTATTTTAGTTATTTTATGAATATTATATTTTCTTATAATAACTTTTTAGTGTGTTTAGATTTATTTTTAATTGTTTTGTGTTGATAATTAGTTTTTCTAATAAGCGGTCTTACGTTCTTTGAGAAATCGACTTCAGTTTGTTTTACCGATATTATAACTAGTCACTTTATTTCACTGTCTCGTACACCGTGTGTGATCAAAAGTCTCTATAATTGAACATCTAAACAAACCCACCTTTCTCTCTTCTTCAATGGAATGATCAGTATTAAAATTTCATTTCATCATCCTTTATTCTCTTTCGCTGCTCTCTTCACTGTTTATTTGGAAATAGGAATTACTTGACTGCTGCAGAGATCTAGTTCATTCAGATTTTCTCAAGCACTATTTGTTTCCCCATATGTAACCCCACTCTCTTGCTTAATAGTGTAGTCTTTGAAGCCGAACCTAGGAACCTCTGATTTGGGATTATGTTTTGCTGCTATCCTATGTGTTTATTTTCTTTTTACTCATTGGAGGGCCAACTGGGCATGTACTACATAACATGAGGTAGTCATCTCCTTGAACTCGCTATAAACCCATATAGTGCTGAGGAGAGAATTTGATTTCAAGACCTCTCACCCTCAAGAGCAAACACTCTTGCCATATAAGCTAGGCCTCATATATTTATATGTGCTTATATTTTAATACATAGAGTTTTATTTTAAAATGCATATTTATTTTTGATATATGAGATTCAAGCATTTAAGTAATTTTATAATATTTTTATTAATTTATTAATTAAAAAGTTATATTTCTAATTAAACACTGATTCTAATATTAAGAGATAACATATTAATTATATTTTAACATTATATTAATTAATAAATTAGTTCTTCAATTAAATAATAATTTTAATTCTATTCTAAGAAATAACATACTAATTAAATTTTAAGATTATATTAATAATTATTTTTAATTAGACAATAATTTAAATTCTAGAAAATAAAATTTTAAAATATATTTTAAGATTATATTCACTAATAAATAATTTTTAATTATATAATTTTTAATACTAAGAAATAGTAGTATCAATTATATTATAGTATTTATTTATATAATACTAAAATCAATTAATGAATATTTTTATTATTGCACTAATAAAATTTTAAAATATTCAAAATTAAGAAAGACATCAAAAATATTTAATTTTCTATTTTTTTAAAATATTAAAAATAAATATAATATATAATTTTAAAATTAAATACTATTTACCTCTATGAGGCATATATAACTCAATTCTTGCATTTGTTTCTATTAGATTACAATCCTCTTGAGTTCTAATAACACTAACTACTATCCCCTTCATGTTAGTTGAAGAACTAAACTAGTAATTTAATATTATAATTTGATCTTTGAGCTTATTATCAAATATTAAACTCATAGAAAATTAATTTTATTATCAAATTAGAGTAAAAAACTTATTTTTAGCATAGTTAATTTATTATTTTAGTTAGACAGTAAAACTAACTTGATAATGAAATTAATTTTGGACGAGTTTGATATTTGATAATAAATTTAAAAATCAAATTGTAATCTTAAATTACTAGTTTAGTCCTTCGAGTAACACAGAAGGGATAGTTGTTAGTTTTATTAAAGTAATAGAAAAAATGCAAGGACTGATAGGCCAAACTACAGGAGATAAATAGTATTTAACTCTAAATTTTATCTATAAATTTGATTTTATAATTAAAATAATAATAATAATCGTACAATGCACAAATCAACGACTAGTTAATTTGATTTATAATGATTAATAGTTTGCGAGGAAATCTTAAAAGATTTTTAAGTATACTAATAAAGAATGCCAAATATCATTACATAATTAGTTTTAAGCATGATTATTAATTAAATCCTGAATTTTACACTTTTTAATGATTTTATCTAATTATTTCAAACTTTTAAACTAAATATTCATGCTTTTAATTTATTTTCAGAAAACTTTTTGATAAAATTTTTTAAAAACTTATGATGAGAAAAATAACATAACAAGTTAATTCTACTTGCTAAAAGAAAAATTAGCGAATCAATAAAAAATTTATTACATTTAGATATAAGATGTGCAAAATAATACACATATTTAAGACACTTAATAGCATATTGTTAATTCTAAAATAATTTTTTTTGCTAATTTACAATTATTATTCTTTTAGTAAGCACAGTCGACCTGCCACGTTATCTTTTTTACAGTATAATTTTAAAAAATTTCATCGAAAAGTGTTTCTGAATATAAATTAAAAATATAATTATTTATTTTAAAATTTTAAAATAATTGGATAAAATTATTAAAAAATTTAAAATTTAAAATTTAATTGGTAATTAAGACTTAATTTTATCTATAAATGATGTAATTAATTAAATCTACCTAAAAAATTTCAAAAATTTAATATTTTTGTTTATTCTTTTCATAGATTTTAAATTAGTAGAATTTTTAGATGATACATATCATGTATATGTTAAAATGGTTAAAAGCAGTTCAAAAAATATAGATTTTGGAGTGTTTTAATAGCTCCTAATGTGGCAAAAAATATGATTGTCCACTCAAACAAATTAGGAAGGGATTCTTTCATAAATACCCTTAAAAAGATAAAAAATATGATTTCTACTGTAAAAACAAATTTCTTTAAAAAATACTGTAATTTAAAAAATTATTTCAAAAGTATAGTAATATATGTTAGGTATATTTTTTTACGAAATAATATATGATATTGGCAATTTGGTCTATTTTATTATAATTTTTATGGTATTTAAGTTTTTACATATATTTTATTAGATAATATTAATTTAATTGGAGATTAATCTATTGAAAAACTGGATATATACATAACTAGCATCTAAAATATTTTTTTATTTTTTTATATATTTTAGTATATATTTCCTATATATTTATATATAACTAATATTTAAAATTATCTTTTTGTATCCATTATAATATATGTTTTAATATATATTAGGTATACATTTAGTATATTATTAGTATCTACAACTTATTTTTAGTATCTATTTTATATTTTTTGATATCAATTTCATATATTTTGGTATCTATTTAGTATACATATAATAAATATTGCTAGGATGTAAAACTGATATTTCAAATTTTTTTAATAGTTAACTCATATTTGTAATATCTATTTTACATGTTTTGATACATGTTTAATATATATATTTTTAGCAAATCAAAATAACAAAGTTAGAAATAAGACTTTTTTTCTTCTTAAAATTATACGGGAAATAATATATATATAATATATATCTTGGTATATGTTTGTATATATATATTTTATGTAATACTATTTTGGTATACAATATCAAACCCATAAGCACTATACCTATTATAACCATCATTAAAAGAAAAAAAAAAAAGAACATATATTATTCAGGATATTTATTAAATAATTTAGGTGCATGTTTAAATATCAGTTGGAATAATTTATTTTTTAATATTTTCCAACACTAGAAAGATGAATTGCAACATTTCTTATCAAATTACTAAATTTCAATATTTTAAATACACAATCGATAACAAATTAAAAGAATCTAATATATTTTTTAATACTATAATTAATAAAAAAAATACATTTAAAGAAGCTAAGAAATTTAAAAATTAGAATTCAATTATTCTTTCAAAAACATTTAACATTTTAGCAAAAATATTTATTTTTTTATTTAAAAATATTCAGAAGAAAATTTTCCACAACAAAAAAAGACCCAATTTGCCCGTTTAATTTTTTTTAACAAAAAAATGAAAGAAAAAAAGTAACTGAAAGGTTGAGGAAGTATGAAAATATCCTTTTACTTGCTATTCATCAATTCATACATTATATATAGACTTTTGATGCTACTGCTAATAAAAATACAAAGGCTGATACATTTTTTCTATTTTTTTTCACTGTTTTTAAAGTTGTATGTACTGCCCTACAACGTGAGTTTCTAAAATAAATGCATGCATTTTTTACCTTTAAAAATAAAAGTGTAATTTTCTCATAAAAAGAAATTAAAATTTTAAAAAAAAAAGACGTAAATCACCATAAAAAAAAAATAGTCAGAAAGTAAAAATAAAAATAGGTTTAGAATAATTAAAAGAGAAAAGAAAATACTATAAAAAAGAATTTTATAGAAAAAGACAGTAGTGTAATTTCCTCAATTAGGAATTCATGCCTGGTAAGCCCACTGATTTAGGGAAAAGGAAAATCACTCAGAAGAAATCCTTTAACCTGTTTTATATTAAGAAAATACCCAAACACCAAATTATCATAAATTAAAGTCTAAACATCCTTTTCTTGCAATTCTTCTTTTTTTTTTTTTCTAAGAAAAGAAAATGGATTAGCATTGTTTGGCTTTCGCGTTTATTTCTGTAGACAGCTACTAGGGAGTAGAACATTTGATATTTAGCATAACCAGACCCTTCAAACAACTAAATATTAACAAAAGAAAAAAACAAAAGGAAAGGCCAATACTTTTGACAATGGATCCTAACATCCTACATATGAATTAGCCTACGCAAAATGCAGTTCCCAATCTTAAGCTGCTAACAAAAAGAACACCTGCCTACTATATTGCACTTTCTTACAACAAATGACAAAACAAAGATCCTAACTCCCTGCAAACTACACTTCAACACATGCCCACTAATGCTCCTATGAATCAGCAAGTGCCTTGTCAATTTTGTCCACGTGATTCCGAAGTACGTTCCACTGCACAAGAAGAAAACCAAACTCAACACGAATAATTTGTGTGCCTAGACCCTTCATAAAGCATTTTAGATTTTGATAAAATGTACCTGATCTAGGCTTAGTGATATACCTGGAACAAAATAGAAACATCACAATATTAGGAAAGTCTAGGTAGCAAAAATAAAGGGATTTAAAAATAAAAGAAACAAAGAAAAATGATCCTTTTCTCCCATGCTTTTTTTCTCCCCCATTCCAAATACACAAGGCGCAACAAGAGGAATTCAACAATTTCCGCACTTCAGCGAAGGATCAGTGATGCTAATTTCAAGACATTAAAACTTAGGGGAGATAATAGTGGGTGACTCGAGCAGCCTCAGAAGGTTTGGTACAAGCTGATCCGATGATGCTTATTATGAAACATTAAGACTTTGGGGGAGATTACAATGACCGAGTCGGGCAATGACAGAAGGCTTTCAGTCAAGGATAGTCTATTCTCCATCCAGCTAACCTCTTCCAAACTTTCTACTATTAGGTCCTACACGAACTATTTCTTCAATTCAATTTAGCTTGTAATGGAAAAAATTATATAAGGACAGGTCAGGTTTCTACCATATGTATAATGACACCTAGATGGCTAAAACTGTCACCAATATAGTTAAGTTCATCAAGACCTTCACCAATGCAAATCAACTCATTTTTCTCTGAAACTCAACTTAGCCAAAATGCACCTCAACAAACAGAGTATTCCCTCATCTTCTTCCAGCACCACTTTAAACAAGCAAATGAATTTCAATCATGTTGCTTTCATTCAGTGTGCTGAAATATACAGGAATCAAAACTCTAGTGCTAGAAAGACCTCATCTCTTCAGAATGTTATCAAATTAAGGTGCATTATTATACTAATAATTTAAAGTCTTGGATTGATTCACTAATTTATAATAATGCAAAGATGGCAAACTACACTTCAATAGTTCAAGAAGCCGCCCCCCAATTTGCCCTTTTTTTTAAACCTAGCAAGTCTGTTCTTCAAATTTAGATATCAATTTCAGAAAAGTTGGTAAATAGGAACCCACCAAAACCAAACAAAACATCAATGAAGAGTTACAGTGATACCCTTTTTTCCAGGAAGTTGCTTGCCATCTTTGAGATAGAACTCGCGAATGTCGATCCAGACTTTTCCTTGCCAGTTTCTCACTGTCACTCTCCTATTCTTTGATATCTGCAGAACAAAACAAATAAATTATAAACCCTAGCGCTGTTGTTGGCCATTTCCGGTGGCGTGCATAGACAAAGTATAAACACGCGTACCTCGCAAACGACGATGTCGTCCGAGTCATCAGTAGTGGTCTTGGAGGCTTTCTTGGGAGGCGCGTGGCCATCAGAATTATCATCCGACGCGCCTTCTTCTTCCTTTCTCTTTCCTCTGCCCGACATTTTCTCACTCACTGCTGCTTTGGAGTTACTAGAATTGCCAAATGTTATTGGTAATGGCAGGACTTTACAGGGCTTTATGGCAAAATTTGGGAAAACCCGAGATGCTTGACCCGACGCCTCGATACCCGAATATTATTACCCGTCTAATGACTTCATAATCTTACCGAAATAATTTAATTTTTCAATTATTAAACCACGTTTTGCCACAAAATACGGATAGTGTTTTTTTTAGTAATGGTACATGCTCCATTTTTTTCCTCATTTCTCGCCTGTCTAATATAGCATCTTCTTCGTTCTTCTTTTTCTTTCTTTTCGGTAACAATCGCCCATCCACCGTTACCACCGTTAAGGATCATTCCACTTATCAATCTAAATTATATATAGATATTTAAAGGTATTTTAAAGTTTAAATGATATGTTTTTATATATAATATAGTATAAAAATATGTTTTACCTCAATTTATTTTTTCTTGTTTAAATTCAAAAAATAATGCCAAAAATAAAAATTTGAAATAAAAACTCATTAATAGGTGTTAATTGGACTGCGGCTATTAAAGGCTCGAGAATCAGACACGTGGGCTATTGATAGTTTGGACGTAACTTAATTCATTAAGGTCCAAAAAGGAAGGTTTAAGCAATTATTATATAATTACTGGATAATTATCTTTTGAGTTGTTTAGTTTGTTTAAGACAATAAGGAATAAACTATAGAAGATGTGTGTTGAGAAAAGAACTCTAAAAAAGGAATCTCTACAATGAGTATATGTTAATTAGAAAAGGGAGTTTTTCGGCTACCGAATCTCTCTAGAGAAGGGTTCTATTATTCTCTGCAAAAAATTTCTGGAGTTCATGATCTTTGACATCTTGCTAGCTTGTATTACATTATTCTTTGAAGAATCAGAAAAGCTTTTCGAAGACGTAGAGAAAGAGAATCAATCTTCTTCATTCCTTGAAGAGCCTTTGAACTTTAAGGGAGTTTCAGTTTTCTATTTTATGAATCTTAAGTCTTTCTATTTAAATACAATGATCGTTGGTTTAAGTATGTTAGGCTAAGTCCCATAAGTGTTTAGTTTGGTTTTTTACTTATGTATGAACCTTATATATTTTGAGTTTAATGAATGATTTCTTTGCCTTCATATGTTCATTAATTTCATCTATTATTATTGATTGACCATCATATCAATTTAGTAGTAATATGTGTTATAAAAATCTTTAGGTTAAAAGTATTAGAAACATCATCTTTACTTTAATCTATGTTAGTATAAGAAACCTAAGTTGCATCATTAGCTTGAGTGATTTAGGAAAAAGGCACATCACCTTCTCATTTGTTAAATTAGGGCTTAAGAGAATTAAGGGGATTACTAAGTAAAAGCTAGACTAAGTGCTATTTTATCATATAGTTCATATTAATCATTCCAGTTGCATATTTACTTTCTGGTTATTTAATTTCTTTTATTAAATTAAGATCATTCTCAAAACATTGGCTTAGAGTGTTTATATTTATTTTCAGTAATTTGTGTGATAGTTGGTCTTTATAATATATACTCTACAATTCCTTGTGAGATTGACCTTGTGGTGAGCTTACCCGAACTACCATTCGGTTCGTACACTTGCAAGTATTAATTTAGACACATCACCTACTCTCTAGCTAACACCATTTTCACTGAATTTCACTTTCCAATATCGGTCTTTTACTCTATCGTAAATAGCTTTGCTGCAAACTCTTACTCAAATTCAGTTGCTAAGATTGAATTCCATTTAAAAGATAATACAACGATATTGAATCCAAGATAAATAAAAGTTCTTGAGATTGAATTTCATTTATTAATTTGATATTTGATATTTTTATTAAGAGATTTTATATACATTTAAGAATATAAAATGAAGAAATTTATAACTAATAATAACTACTGTTCTTTTTTTCTTTTTTTAAAATTTTTGAAATGAAATTAAATGAAAGTATTAGCTTAGATTGTTTGTCTTGATGGGTAAAATTAAATTGTGTTAATTGAGTATTTTTTTTTTAATTAAATCTTTGGTTTCAAAAAATTTGATAAAATATGAAAAAGAAGAAACAATGTAGATGGAGATGGTATGTAAAGAAAATTTGACAGTGATGTTGTGGTGGATGACAATGAAGCAGTAGAAGCTTTTTCCTTTTTAATTTTCAATTAATTATAATTTTAAATTTAATTTCTTAAATGCTTATACTATTAAAGAAGAAAGAATTTAGATATTTTTAATATTGTCTAAAGCACTAAAATATAAATTCTTTTATTGCTTAACGATATAAGTAATATTTAGTTTAATAACATAAATAAATATAAAAGGATGGTAAATTTTGACTAATATTTATGAAAGGGTGTTATTATATTTTCCATTTTATTTAACAATGATTTAATTGAAATCTTTACATAATAATATTTTATTATAAAATTTTAAAATAAAGACAAAATAATACTATATTTAAATGTAATGGGACAAGTAGTACAATATGATAAACTATCGATAGTAAATAGTAATTGCTTTTCAAAAATATATTATTTTAAACTCAGTTTAGTTTTTTTAACTTTTCTCTACATTATATAGAAAGTTGTATTGAACTTATCCATTTCATATGTTTATATACAAACATATTTATACTTATTAACATATTATATTTTATATATGCAATTGACTCTTTTATATATAATACTTAATAAATTAATCATTTTATTAATTAATAAATTTTTTGACAAATCAATTTATTTTTCTTTAAATAATTAAACTTACTAAAATAATAATTCTAATATTTAATAATTTTTGAGTCATCAAGTATATTAATTATAAAAGAATCAATTGGATAGGGTAATATATAATATGTAAATAAAATTTCTATAAATTTCAATTTTTTATAGGCTTAATTATTAAAGGAATT
Source organism: Ricinus communis (assembly GCF_019578655.1). Taxonomy (NCBI): domain Eukaryota; kingdom Viridiplantae; phylum Streptophyta; class Magnoliopsida; order Malpighiales; family Euphorbiaceae; genus Ricinus; species Ricinus communis. The sequence goes on from NC_063262.1 coordinate 13,746,566, forward strand.
ATATAACTTTTATCGCTTTTTAAAAAAAAAATTAGTTATGTATTTTAATTTTAGTTATGTTATACACCACTTTTTAATTTTTTGCAATTTGATAAATAAAGTTGAAATCCATTGAAATTAATCCTGGTAACAAGAATTAGGTGACTTAGAACCATAGGATCCATTGATAATACACATAAAAAAACATAGACCGTTTTAGTCATATTATTTCTAAACGAAATTTAACTACGCCATAACATTATTATCTTGCCCTAAAATCTTACCCTAAAACAAATTAAGTTTTCAGGGAAAAAAAATATTTGTTCGAAAGTGGAAAAAGGCATAGATAGGAATACAAAAATAAGGATGTTGGATTTCAAATCTATCTCTGAATGTGGCGAAGCTTTCTTATAGAAATTAATTATGCCACGTAAAAAGTAAAAGTGTCTTGGTGATTTTATACAGGTGGCGACTCCATTTCTTCATGCTAGTGTTTGTGACTAGTTAGCGTGTTCTTCATTAGGTTGAAAAATCTTATAGTGTTATAGTCGCTAGGACACTTAGTTGCGCCCGAAACTGCCGTCCACAAGTAAAAATGTCATTATAGGCGACGGTTTCAGACACGCACTCCAAGTGTCTTTAGCAACTACGACATTGTAAAACTTTCTAACTTAATCGGTAACATGCTAACTAGACATTGAGACTAACATGGAGATGGGAGTCGCCACCCTAGTAATCATTGTGATACTTTTACTAATGAGTGGTGTTTCTCATATTCCATAAGGAAGCTTACTGTCACAGCTCGCCTCATCTTGGGCAAGGCAAGGCTTATCCATGGGCGGAAATATGCCCTACATATGCCCAGCCCATAGCTACAGCCTAGCCCAAGTTGGCTGCCCAAGGAAACTAAGGGAAGGATCTAGAGATTGCTGGAGGATGCAAGGCTTTGTGCCAAGCCAAGGAGCTGCCTAGAAGCTTCCCTTGTTTGTACATAGAGTAGCTTCCAAAGGAAGCCTTGTACATAGGTAGCTTGTAGAGAATTCTAGAAGAATGAATTCTAGCCACAAAATGAGGAGGTGGGAAGCCTATAAATACCCCCTCCATCCATCATTTGTAACATATAAGAACATATAAGAACATACAAGAGGAAGGTTGGAAACTTAATAAAGCTCTCCATATTTACAAAGCTCAAGTGCTCTCAACTCTCTACCTTACCCAAGTCCTAAACCCCTGCTGCCTACTTTGCTCACCTAAAATTGCTCCCAACTCTCATCTAGGCTTACTTAGTTTGACTTCGTCAAGCAAGTTAACTAAGTGCCGCGCGACTTGGCTAACCTTTAAGCCGAAGTTTCGTGACAGGTGGTATCAGAGCAACGGTTTGAATCCTAGGTACCGCTGGTGGAAGTGATTCGAGTGATGGCAAGCGAGGAAGGAATTGTGGCTGCTGCGGTGGAAGAGCAACGCACTGAGCAGACCCGCGAGCATGAGGAACAACGATCACAGCCTAGACGGGGTAAATCCAAGGCTCCAACGAGCGAGCCTGTTGAGTCTAGAGTTGCTAGCCTTGAGAAAGATTTCGCTAGCGTGACTTCGACTATTGGCGAGCTTAGTGATCAGGTTGACAACCTCATCAACGAAAACATAGAGATCACAAGGGTTGCCAAGGCCATGATCGAAGATCTTGGCAAAGCCTTTCAGGGAGAACTATGCTCCCTTAGGGAGGAGTTCGCCGACCAGCAAAAGACCCTACGAGATGAGCTGAAAGAGCTTCGTAGGGAGATGGATGCTCTTCGTCGAGGTAGTCGACCCTCGACAAGCACAGCTGCCACTACTAGTTCCGCTGCCCCGCACGGGTTGAAAGTCCCTAACCCTGCCATGTACAATGGCACGCGCAATGCCACTATGGTGGAAAACTTCTTGTTTGGGTTTGATCAATACTACGATGTGATGAACGTCACGGATGACTTCTCGAAGATTAGCAACGCTGCCATCTTCCTAAGGGATTTCGCCCAACTCTGGTGGAAAAGGAAATATTCTGATAGGGACAAGGGGCTTTGCATAATCAACATGTGGGAACAGTTCAATACCGAACTCCGTAAGCAATTTGTGCCTCACAACGCCAACGATGAGGTACGAAGCAGGCTACGTAGGCTAAGGCAAATCGGGAGCATTGCCGAGTATGTTAAGGAGTTCACGACTCTCATGCTAGAGATTACAGACCTAACTGACGATCAACTCCTCTTTGATTTCAAAGATGGGCTGAAGGATTGGGTCAAGATGGAGCTCGAGCAACATGGAGTGCAGACTCTTGACGAAGCAATCGCTGCTGTGGAGAACCTCAAGGACTACTCTACTCAAGATAAGGGCAAGAAGCCTAGCTATTTCAAGAGTGGGGGAGGCCAAAAGAGGGACTTCAATAAAGGCAAGGAGAGTGGCTACTAGAAGTCCTCTGGCGGCAACTTAAAGCACGGCAAAGGCTCGTCGCACAAAGGAAAACCTGCTGCCTCTAAGCCGCCCAAGCCTTGCTTCATTTGCAACGGACCACACTGGGTAAGGGACTGCCCAAATCGAAAGGCGATGAATGCCATCGTGGCGGAATTCAACAAAGATAACTGCCAAGAAGAACCCCAAGCTGGCATGGGTTCTTTACAAAGACTTAGGTCTTGTTGTCAAGCTCTCTCTCGCTCGTCTCAGGGAGAGGCTGCTATCGTCGATGTTTTCATTAAGGGCAAAGCTGCCTGCCCCATACTTGATACGGTTGCTACGCATAACTTCATGGACGTGCACGAGGTGAAGCGCCTAGGCCTGAAGCTGTCCAAAGGAGTCGGCACGATTAAGGCTGTCAATTTGGAGGTAAAGCCTGTGCATGGCATTGCGAATAAAGTGAAGGTGCAAGTTGGTGATTGGCAAGGTACGCTAGACTTTACTGTTGTGCCTATGGATGATTTTAAAAATGTCTTTAGTCTAGCATTCTTCTACAAAGCCTATGCCATTCTGGTCCATTCCATGAGCTCTCTAGTGATCCTCGACGCTTCCAAGCTTCGAGTGATCCCCTTGAGGAGCATGGCGAAATCTAAACCCACTATGATTTCTACCTTGCAATTCAAGCGGGGTCTCAAGAACGGGGAGTGTTACGTTGTAACTATGAGGGAGCTCAACGATGAGGACGATATTGAGCAATCTGCCCCGCATTTGCCACAATCCATCGAAGCAGTCCTTGATGAATACAAGGATGTGATGCCATCGAAGCTGCCGCAAAAGTTGCCACCAAAGGGAGATGTGGATCACCACATCGAGCTCGAGCCTGGTGTGAAACCTCCTGCCATGGCACCCCACCGCATGGCACCTCTGGAGCTGGCTGAATTGAGGAAACAACTCCAAGACTTACTTGATTCGGGCTATATCCAGCCATCGAAGGCCCCATATGGTGCGCCAGTCCTTTGTCAAAAGAAGAAGGACAGTTCGCTACGGATGTGCATAGACTATCGGGCTTTAAACAAGATTACCATCAAGAACAAGTATCCAATCCCCTTGATTGCCGACTTGTTCGATCAATTGGGGAAGGCTTGATACTTCTCAAAGCTGGACTTGCGATGCAGTTACTACCAAGTCGCGTGCATCGCACCAGTGATGATGTCAAGACAAGCATGTATGACACGATACGGAGCTTTCGAGTTCTTTGTCATGCCTTTCGGCCTCACTAATGCCCCTGCCACTTTCTGCACACTCATGAACAAGGTACTCTATCCCTTTCTTGAAAAGTTTGTGGTTGTTTATTTGGATGACATTGTTGTATACAGCAACAGTCTTGAGGAGCATGTGCAACACCTCAAGCAAGTCTTCCAAGTACTCCGCGAACACGAGCTGTACGTGAAGCGCGAGAAATGCTCATCCGCGAAAGAAGAAGTGGAGTTCCTTGGCCATCGAATCAAGGATGGCAGGTTAATAATGGATCCATCAAAAGTTAAAGCCATCCAAGAATGGCAACCTCCTTCCAAAGTGCCCGAGTTGCGATCTTTTCTTAGGCTGGTAAACTATTATCGGCGGTTCATCAAAGGCTATTCGGCTATCGCCGCCCCATTGACGGAACTACTCAAGAAGAATAAGGCATGGAATTGGGGTGAGGAATGCCAAGCTGCATTCGAAGCCTTGAAGGCTGTTGTGTCAATGGAGCCTGTCATGATGCTGCCCGATTAGGGAAAACCATTTGAGGTGCACACGGATGTCTCGGACTATGCCATTGGAGGCGTCCTCATGCAAGATAGGCACCCTATCACCTATGAGAGTTGCAAGCTCAATGAAACGGAGAGGCGGTATACTGTCCAAGAGAAGGAAATGACTGTCGTTGCCCATTGCTTGCGCACATGGAGACACTACTTGCTCGGCAGCAAGTTCACTATCTTAACGGACAATGTAGCTACAAGCTATTTTCAGACTCAAAAGAAGTTGAGTCCTAAGCAAGCACGCTGGCAAGATTTTTTGGCCGAATTCGACTACAAGCTTAAATATAAGCCAGGGAAAGCCAATGTTGTCGCTGATGCGTTAAGTAGAAAGGCGGAGTTGGCTTCTATTGCTGCTAGCACGCAGCAGAGAGACTTTCTTAGCCGCATCAAGGAAGGAATGCAGCAAGACACTTTGGCCAAGAGCATCATCAAGCTGGCGATCAAGGGAAAAACTCAACGATTTTGGGAGAAAGATGGCCTTCTCCTCACTGTTGGCAATCGAGTCTATGTGCCGAAGTGGGGAAATCTGCAGAGAGAAATTTTGAAGGAGTGCCATGACTTCTTGTGGGCTGGACATCCCGGAATGACTCGCACACTTGCTTTAGTCCAGCAAAACTATTACTGGCCGTAACTCAAGGACGATGTGGAGGCCTATGTTCGGACCTGCCTTGTATGCCAACAAGACAAGGTGGAACAACAATAGCCTGCTGGCCTACTTGAGCCTTTTCTCTTCGCTGAAAGGCCGTGGGAGAGTGTCTCAAAGGACTTCATTGTGGCCCTGCCGAAATCTGAAGGGTTCGGAAGTATCATGGTTGTTGTGGATAGATTTAGCAAGTATGCTACTTTTATCCCTGCCCCGGCAGACTGCAAGTGAGACGAGGCAGCTCGTCTCTTCTTCAAGAATGTTGTGAAGCTGTGGGGCTTACCGAGGAGTATAATCAGCGATAGAGACCCTCGGTTTACCGGCAAGTTTTGGCGAGAGTTGTTCAAGTTGCTGGGCACAGACCTCAACTTATCCACAAGCTTTCATCCACAAAGCGACGACCAAACGGAAAGGATTAATGCTTTGTTGGAACTCTACCTAAGGCACTATGTTAGTGCTCATCAGCGAGATTGGGCAAAACTGCTTGACGTAGCCCAATTCTCGTACAACCTCCAAAGGAGCGAGTCCACGGGTAAAAGTCCCTTCGAAGTCATTATGGGATAGCAGCCATTAATGCCAAATGCCATTGTTGCTGGCTATAGAGGAGCCAACCCTTTCGCCTATAAGTTTACAAGGGAATGGCACGAAGAGGCAGACATAACAAGGGCATGCCTCGACAAAGCAGCTAAGCGCATGAAGAAGTGGGCTGACATGAAGAGACGCCCCAAGGAATACAGCTCTGGCGACTTGGTGATGGTGAAGCTACTGCCTAATCAGATCAAGTCCTCCGCAAAGTATATAAAGGCTTGGTAAGGAGATATGAAGGCCCATTCCCAATTGGGAAACGTGTTGGTGCTGCTGCCTACCAACTCCAACTGCCCTCGAGATTAAAAATTCATAATGTCTTCCATGTGAGTATGCTCAAGCCATACCACGAAGACAAGGAAGACCCAGCCGTGGCGAATCTAGAAGAGCTCCAACAGCCGTTGTCACCGAGTTCGATAAGGAGATTGAATGCATCCTTATGGATAGAGTGATAAGAAGAAGAGGAGTTTCCAACTACACCGAATACTTGGTGAAGTGGAAAATTTTTCCCGACACCGAGGTTACGTAGGAACGTGAAGACTTGCTATGGCAATTCCCCGAGCATATCCAAAATTATAAAGCTCAAGGCGCGACGAGGACGTTACGAGATTGAGTGGGGGAGGGTGTCACAGCCCGCCTCATCTTGGGCAAGGCAAGGCTTGTCCATGGGCAGAAATATGCCCAACATATGCCCAGCCCAAAGTTGCAGCCTAGCCCAAGTTGGCTGCTCAAGGAAACCAAGGGAAGGATCTAGAGATTGCTGGAGGATGCAAGGCTTTGTGCCAAGCCAAGGAGCTGCCTAGAAGCTTCCCTTGTTTGTACATAGAGTAGCTTCCAAAGGAAGCCTTGTACATAGGTAGCTTGTAGAGAATTCTAGAAGAATGAATTCTAGCCACAAGTTGAGGAGGTGGGAAGCCTATAAATACCCCCTCCATCCATCATTTGTAATATATAAGAACATATAAGAACATACAAGAGGAAGGTTGGAAACTTAATAAAGCTCTCCATATTTATAAAGCTCAAGTGCTCTCAACTCTCTACCCTACCTAAGTCCTAAACCCCTGCTGCCTACTTTGCTCACCTAAAATTGCTCCCAACTCTCATCTAGGCCTACTTAGTTTGACTTTGTCAAGCAAGTTAACTAAGTGCCGCGCGACTTGGCTAACCTCTAAGCCAAAGTTTCGTGACATTACGCCACAATGATCCGGAGATGGATCCGGAAGCCAACTTTTTTATTTGTATATATTAGTCCTTAATTTAAGGAGTCTGACCATTACATAAGCTAAAACTAAAAAACTACGACTACAAGCCAAGTCGGAAGCTATTATTTAAGAATTAATTCTCTATAAATGCAAGCAATTTATACACATACATTCCAAACAACACACATAATACACCTAATTCTAGTCTATTTTGCCCAGCCCATATTAGAATAGTTAGTCTAATTTACTAGTCAATTATGTGTGTAGCCTACCTAGTCTAGCCTAATTTTATGTTAATGCTTTTGATTTCCAGCATTTAGACCTAATGGACTACTTATTATAATAAGGCTCATTCAATGTGATCCTAATTCTAATTAAGTCCAAACCCTAACTAAACATGCCAAAGCTCGCTAAGTCTAAGTGGATTTTAGGATTTTAGGCCTAGTTAAAGTTGATTAGCCTATTAGACTACCAGATTCATGTTGGATCAGTTTCATAACCCTAAGTCTATGTGCCCCATTTTTAATTAATCAACTCCATTTTTAATTAATCAATAATGTGGTCACATATTGAATTAATATAAATAAAACAAAACAAATGGTAAAGCATAATTATTACAACCCGCCTACAACTATGATTGCGAAAAGTAAACAACCTAGAAACTATACAGAAACCAAAAGTACATCAAAAATCGCAAAAAAAAAACATAACAATTGGAGGTTGGCTTGAACAATCGATCGGCTTTAGGGTTTCTCGAGCTAGTTTTCATCGTTCGTTAACACGTTTTTGCATCCCTAAAGCCAAAGTTTCACATGCAAAAACATTATAATCGATTAGAATAAAAATAAAATAGGATAAAACATTAAAATAAAAGCAACAAAATTCTATTAAACGGTCGAAAGCCTAAATTACTAAAAGCCCTAAATACTGTAAACTAACATAAGGCAAATCAGAACATACATGTTAATTTACCTAATCATAATGGTAAAATAAATCTAAATATTAATCCTATAACATATTTCTAATTAAATCTAAAACTTTAACCGGCAAAATATTAGATTTCAAAATCTTAAGTTCTTATTATCAAACTTAAAACTCTACTAACATGCATATTTATAAAAAAAAACTAATCTAACCATACTGATCATAAATCAAAATCCTAATCATATTTCTTAGGATAACTAATAAAAGAAAAAAAAAATAATGAAAGAATCGGTTTTATGATGATGGAGAATGCTAGATTAAAGTAACCCTTAAATTATCATCGTGAATGTTGGATCTGCGAGTCCCAGGCGACGCAGTTGAGTCGAAGACTGGGTAGGAATTCAGTGTTGGATCTGGCTCAGAGAAACCTTCTGTCAATTAGAAAATAGTTTTCCAAATTTACCTTTCTTCAGTGGTTAGTTTTCTAAAATTGTTCTTTCTTCAATGGCTTAGATCTTTTAATGACCACTAAGAACGACAGTGTTTTTCTTTTGTCTCTCTAGATTTTCTTTCTGTTTTTTCTTTCTCAGTGTCTCTCAAATGTCGAACTCACTTACTGCTAATTTTCAATTCTTGATCCTCCTACAAAACCCTAATCAACTCTTTCTATTTATAGAGGTAGGGTTTCAAGAGAAACCCTAAGGAAAGCAATAGATTTATAGGAATATCAATAAATATTCCATTTTATTTTTACAATTTAAATAATCATCGATTAAAAGGATGATTATTGTCAAAAAAACCTTCTAGAATATGTATTTGGACATGAAATTATCACAAAAAATGACATCGGAATGAGAAAATCCCAATCCGCTCTATGTAAAGGCGATTGGCTCTGTATAGAGGGAGCTTGAAAAAGTTCAATTAGGTCCCTAAATTTATAGAAACTATCATTTTGACCCTCAAACTTAATTTTTCTAACAATCAGGTCTAAAAAATAAATCCAGCTGGATTAACCTCAACCCTAGCCTCAGATTCGCTATCCTTCACCTCTTGAGACCCGAGAAGACAGTAACTTTCATCATAGGATTTTTCATTTTATTCTCGATATCTAGATCCGAAAAAGGGGTGTTGATAGTCACCATGTGTGAAACTCCCAATTAAGTTGAAAAATGCACTCCCATTGTCTTGCCTTGTCCCTACAAAATACATAAAGATTGATAAACTATCACCTATGAAATTGAATTGAAACTCAAAATAACAAATCATAATTGGGTTGTCTCCCAATAAGCACATAAGTTAATGCCTTTAGCTAGACATACTACAACTCGTGTTAGTTAGCCAAGGATATTTTGTGAGCTAAAGCCACAACTTCTCCTTCAAGGTAATACTTTAATCATTGACCATTCACCACAAATGGATTCTTTTTCTCTCTTTGAACACGGATGCACCTTGGTGATCTTGAAAGGTCTCAATCATTTGAACTTCAATTTATTAGGAAAAACTTTAAAATGAGAGTTAAGAAGTAACACTTTTTGACCAATCATAAATTCTCTCCTAGCAATCCACTTGTCATGCCATGCTTTATTTTGCTCTTTGTAAATACGTGCATTATCATAAGAGTCACAATATATTTTCTCAAGTACATCGAGTTGTAGCAATCTTTTTTCTCTTGCAGCTTTGAAGTTATAGTTCAACTTCTTAACTGTCCAATATACGCGGTGCTCAAGCTCTAGTGGCAAATGACATGTTTTTCCAAAACATAACCTATATGGTGACATGCTCAAAGGTGTCTTATAGGCAATTCTATATGCCTATAATGCATAATCTAATTTCAATATCCAATCCCTCCTAGAGGGTTTCACCGTTTTCTCAAAAATTTATATAATCTCCTTATTAGAAACCTCCACTTAAACACTAGTTTGAGGGTGATATGTTGTGCTTGTCTTATGGTGGCATACATACTTACTCAAGAGATATAGGTCTAGGAATACCAGAGCTATAAAACATATTCTTTTTCACAAATCTCATGACACTCTTAACAGTGTTATCTGGTAATGCTATCGTTTCTACCCACTTGAAAAAATGATCAACCACTACAAGAATGTATTGGTTGCTAAAAGATGGTGGGAAAGGTCCCATGAAGTCCTCTCCCTATAAATCAAACATCTGAACCTTTAGGATGCTTTGTTAGGGCATCTTTTTCTTTTTTCCCATGTTTCCAGTTCTTTGAACCTATCACAAGTCATACAAAAACTCCTGACATCCTTAAATAAAGTTGGCCAATAAAAGCCACTTTGAAGCACCTTTACCATTATTTTGTCGGCTCCATGGTGACCACTATATGGTTAAGAGTGACAATGGTGAATGCCCTGCACCATTTCCTCCTTTGGGATACATCTTGCCCATGTTAGAAGTTGTATCTATCCACATCATCTAGTTATGTATATAAGTGGATTGGGTACCTTCTTCCTTTAAGCTAGCTTTTTTAGGAATGAGTTCTACCCAAGCCCATTTATCATGGTATTAGAGCCTGCCTTTTGTCTGCGATGATGGGTTTGGATCCTGCCTATTTGTATGTCACGCTAAGCATGAGGGAGGATGTTAGAAGTTATATCTATCCCACATCGCCTAATTTCTAGGCTGTTATAGTGTATATAAGTGGATTGGGCACCCTCTTTCTTTGAGCTAGATTTTAGAAATGAGTTCTACCCAAGCTCTCCTTTATTTAGATTTTCAAGAGAGAAATTTTGTACCATATTGTAAAATTTCTTCATGAATAATAATGGGTCTTCAGTACCCGCTCCCTTAAAATATGGTAGCATCGTCAAGTGAATAGCCTTCAAATTATAATTTCTAGCATTCATAGAAAGTTGAGTGCATGACGAATTTGCATTGATCTTAGGCCTTTGGAGATCCCTAAGCCTAGGGATATTCTCCTTTACTGCCACAAATATGCTCCTTTCATTTGCCATATGTTCTTTCTTATTTTTCCTATTAGCTTTGCAAGTTTTTTCGATCTCCAGATCAAATAGCACTAGTTTGCTCTCTCAATGCTTTGTGGTCTCCTTATGTTCATAAACTACTTGAAAGTTTCTTAGCAAAAGAAAAAATAATAAGATAAAATAAAACAAATACAAGATTTGAACAAATAACAATTAGAAATCATTGTCCCTAGCAACGGCGCCAAGAACTTGATGGCTTAAATCTTCACCTGCAAATACATAGGGCAACTGTAGTAAAGGATTATAAAATCTAGGGCGATCCCATGAGGATAAGAACTAATATAACAATCTAAGAAGTGTGTGAAATAAATGGTAAAGTTTATAGTGAAAATTATTAAAACTAAGAAAATATATAAAATATATTGATTATCAAATTTTAGAATACTAAAAGATCCAGATTTCATCTAATGGGATTAATTATGGATGTCGATTCTAGAGTTCATTCTCGAATGCAATTGTTCCTAAAATATGTCAATTCTCTTTCAAGTAATTAACATGTATCTAATTACGCAATTATTTTATTCTCAAGGATAATTAATTAACTAATCTCATTAAGCAACAATTCTTGCATCACAATAAACATATATGTTTCTTTAACTAATTCATTATGTCTATTCTTACATATCTAGATCTATATTTCTCATTTTAGTTCATTATGTAAATCCTAAGATAAGAATACTGTCGTGACCAATCAAAGCATTCATAATAATCTGAAGAAAAATATATCAAGAATTAAACAAACTCTATATTGAATCCATAATCAAAACCAATAGATTACATCTTTCTCTCTAGAATGAGAGTTTAGTTATTCATGGTCATAAAACAATAAACACGAGGAAAAACTAAGGAAAATATAATTCAGACAGAGTTAAGGTAAATACTACTTTGAGTCTCGAGAGTTAGAAAGCTTCATTGAATCTTGTAGCCCAAATCTTAGATCTCCGCTTAAAATAATGTATTCCTCCCTCTAAAACTGTATAACTCCCTAAAATAACATAAAATATGAGTATATATAGTCTAGGATTAGGCTAAACTTAAAAATCCCTTAAAACCTCAAGTAAAATACATAAAACAAGTCTAAAATATCCTTCTCGACTCCAATCGGTTCACCAACTAGTTATGGTACCTAAAACCTAGTGAACTAGTCGTAGAGCCGGTTTACAACAGTCCCTATATTTCGTCGTTCGACTTAGACCAATTCATCAATCGATCTTGGGTGTTTTCTTGCAAGTGAACCAGTTCATAACAGAAGTCTTCAACTTGCACAAGCTTCACCCGGTTCTTGGGTTGGTTCTTGCCCATTTGCTTACTCCGAACCGATTCAACTTGGAACTTTAATTTTGTGGCTTAAATCACTTATTCTAACATTTGATGCTCTTCAAAACTGATCCAAGAGTCAGTTTGTACTCTGAAGAACTTCATATTTACTTGGAAATGCCAAAATACCTTGAGAACACATAGTTTATAAATTAGTAACTAAATCAAAACTTTATAAAATTACAAGTATACTATCGATATATATACAATAAAACCAAGAAAATATACTTGTAAATTAGAGTTATCAACTATTAAAACAATTCATCTTGATAATGCTAGTGAATTCACATCTAAGGTCTTTAATGATTATTGCATGTCTATTGGAATAACTGTTGACCATCCAGTAGCTGATGTTCACATTCAAGATAGTTATAACAGAATCTTTATCAAATATCTCTAATTAACATATAGACCATTACTTATGAAAATAAATATCCCAATTATTGTTTGGAGACATATAATTTTACATGCAATAACTCTTATATGCATCAAGCCAACTAGTTATTGTAAATTTTCACCATTACAGCTAGTTTCTGGCCAAGAGCTAAATATTTTCTATTTGAGAATTTTAAATGTATTGTTTATGTTCCAATTGACCCCCACATCACACAAAAATAGTACTCAGAGGAGATTATGATATACATTGGATATAAATATCTATCTATAATTAAATATCTAGAGCCATTAGCATCAGATGTCTTTATAGTGAAATTTAATATTTGTCACTTTAATGAGACTTTATTTTCTAAATTGGAAAAAGAGAACAAGTAATTAGAGAAATTTATTATTTGAAATGAGCCATCTTTACATCATCTTGATCATTATATAAAACAATATAAATTAGAAGTTTAAAGGATTATTCATTTGCAAAGTATAGCAGATCAATTGCTAGATGCATGTTATGATCCACAAAGACTTACTAAATCTCATATATTAGCTCAAAATGCTCCAAATAGAATTTTTCCAATAGGAGAACATGTTAATATTATAGCAAATAAGTACATGAAATGCCAAAAGTTTGGTAGGCCACCTGGTTCCAAGGATAAAAATTCAAGAAAAATACAAGAACAAAATAAATAAAATGAGGGTAAATAGCACATGTGGTACCAAACCTTTGGACCATATATCAAATTGATACTAATACTTTAATTTGAATCTAATTGGTACTAAGACATACAGAGTGTATCAATTGAGGGTAGCCAACCAACTTCTGGCCAACTAAAGCTGACTTGGCAACTGGAGAAAGAGAATCCTCGCATCCTTGACATATGTCCCCTCTGTCCACATCATTATATGTCACACTCGCTATATTTCTAATTCCCAAATTGAAATCCTAAATTAAACCCAAATTTAATTATAAATTGTCCAAATAAACCCTTAATTGACTCGATTAAAATAAACTTAAGCTAACAGCCCCATTGACACATCTTTTATTTTCTTATTCTTGCAACTTGTTTTCTTGGTAAAATCTTTGCTTTCTCCACTTTGCATCGAGTATTCTCTATCATTTGGGTTGCATATTGTCAAGAGACTTTAAAGAGAGCTTTTTTTATCCTTATCACACCTGTTATCATGTCTCTTGAATGGAGGCAAAAGCATAATGGAGAAGAGCAACCCTAATACTGTAAATCATATATTAACTCATACATTCACTTATTGTGTTTGCTACATTTTCTTATTCCATTTGTTGCATTTTCTTACTCTATTTACCGCATTTCCTTTTCTGTTTGATAAAGGTGTTGTGTATTGAAATATTGTATTGTTTATACTTTTACAGTGCCTAATACATAATACCTTAGTATAGAATGACATTGTTTTGGGATAGATTCTAGGGGTAGGCCTCAAATAAGGGATATTAGGAGTGTTGATTTCTATTTTGTTGATATGATGTCAAAATTGGAGATAGATGCAATGGCTAGGGAATTTGGTCTTAAACCTGCAACATATTTATGTTTTAAAAGCATCCAAAGAAAAGTGACATTTATGGGTTAAGAAATCTAGTTAAGGACAATGACAGTATTAAGATGGCTCTAAGTATTGATGAGTCAAGAGTTATGCATGTTTATGCTAGGGAGAAGGATAATATACGGCAAGATGCAGTGGCTGATAAGGTAGTGGATATTGAGGAAGTTGAAGTGCAAAGGTGTAATACCTAGAATTTTTTCTTTTTAATAATAATAATATTAGTAATAATTAATAATGAGTTTTTATTTAGATTAATATTACTTTATTTTTAATTAGTTTAATTGGGATGGTTTAAAATAGAATTTCAATGCTAGATAAAAATAAGAGAGTTATTTTTCTATATCTAATTAGTTTGATTTTTAAGAAATTAATTAAGTAAATTTCTTGAAAAATAAATTATATTTTTTGTCACAAAATTTTCTCCCAATATGAATATATGAATCAAAATTCTATATTTGAGAGTTATGAAAGAATTAATAATTAATATTTTATAAAAGAATTTATTTAGGAATGATGAGTTTTAATTAGCTAATGGTTTTGATTTTAATTGGAAATTTACTTAGTAAATTGATTAATTAAGTTAATTAATTGTTAGGATTAAATTAACAATTAATTTTAGAATACGGATTAAAACATAATTGTTTTAAATTGGAATTTTAAATGAAAATTTGTATGGTTGGTATTTTTGTAATTGAATGTGTCGGTAAGAGTATTTTGGTAATTTTACTTTTAAAAGCAATAGTAAATAAGTAATTCTATATTTTCAATAATTTTAATTTGGCCCAAATTAAATAGTTAGGGGCTTAATTGAAAAGCTGGAGAAAAGTTAAAGGGTTAATCAGAAATTTTATAGAGGAAAATTGTTAGTAATTAAAAAGTTGAGGGACTAAATGGTAAGAAAGAAAAGTCCAGGGAACAAATGTCGATAAGGAATGAAAAAAAAGAAAAGAAAGAAAAGAAAGAGAAGAAGAAGAAGAAGAAGAAGAAGAAGAAGAAGAATAAGCATCAGCCAAAGGTGGCGGCAACGTAAGAGGCTCGCCCGAGCGAGGTGGCAGCGGTTGGAGGTGCTGCGGATGCCGGTGAGTGCAGCGGTAGTGGCGGCAGCAGCTACGGGCAGCGAGGAGCGGCGGAAAATGCGAGGAAGTGGAAGCGGCTTTCCGACACCATTCCGGGCATTTCCGGTGACCATTTGAGGTGTGCTTAGGCTCAAAATGATCAGCAACTTCTAGGCTTTCTTTTTCGACCATCGCCACCCCTTGAGGCTGCCGGAATTGGAAGATTCGGTGAGGTGAAAATAATAGGGGCAGTCAGAATTTTGAGCTTTTCTAGCGAGTTCCGGCAAGGGATGGATGATCGAAGGGCATATCCGGACTCTTTTCAACTCAAGCTTTCCAATGGCACTGGTTTCATGGCGATCAGACTCCGTTTGAAAATCAACCGTCGAGATCATCCGTAAATGTCTCCGAATGATTGGAGGTCGGATCGAAAGATCGAAGGTCAGATCGGAAAATCAGAAGCTGGAATCATCGTCAGCACGTTGTCTTGAGTCCGTGGACGTGCTCGAATCGTCGATCGGACTCCGACGGCTGGAGGCGAGTCAACCGAGTGATCAAACGTCTCGGTAATTTCTCTAGATCGTAGATTTTAGAGGTTGTTGATGAAATTATGTATTTATTTAATTGTGTTAAGCATTAGAAAAATATTGTGAAGATTATTAGTTAAAATAATTATTTGTCCGACCGCCTGCCAATAATCATGTTTTGTGTTGTGTTGCAGAGTCGGGAAAACTATTGCAATTTTGGTGACCCGACTCCCTTTAATTAATCATTGTATATTTGAGGTGTTTCTCTGGCAGGTCTTGGACCCGTTATACAGGGGGTAGATGTCCATAATTTAAGGGAGATTCTGCCGAATTTTCAGTAGAATTCTTCCGAGTCAAGATTCTTAGACAGTAATTCTAGAAGTCTAGGCCTAGGGTTAATTGCCAAAGGTTTTATATTTACTGATTTAATTGTTTTCATGAATAGATAAATCCGTCAATTTGGCTCACTCCACCAAAGGCATCGGAGCAGAGTTAGGAGGTCGTCAGAATTGTAAGTTAAAGTCATATATTTGTTTACATGTGTCATGCTAAGATTTTACGTAATAGCTCTGATTAAATAATTAATATGTTAATTATTTATTTAATTACTGTTGATATATGTTTCATTTTCTGCATTATGGCTATTGTGATTGCATATTGACTCGGGATAAGACGGCAGTAGAACATGCCACCTGATGGATTGCATCAGGACCATGTGCGCACCGATATGAATTTAAGTCGGGTAATAGAAGAATGGTTTATGATTTTCCCTGGTCGAGTTTAACTCTCTGGGCTGAGTAGAGTGAGTTGCCAGAGTAAAGGTCCCTAGTTGAGCATTGCTCTCTAGGCGCCGGCTTAGTTGGAAAGTTAAGTGACCAGACTGGATTTAAGGACCCTGGTCGAGCTTCATTCTCTGGGTGCCAGTTCTGTTGGAACGGGAGAGTCGAAAGGCTAAGACTGTTTAGTAATGAGGATTAGGATTCTACTGAAGTACTCCATCCCATAGTACGTGAAATTTATTTTATAGAAGCATGGCATAACACGTATATTTTTGCATGACTTAATATTTTATATTAAATTAAATAAATATGTTATTGAAGTGTTTGTAATTTATTTTTGGATATATGGTTTTAACTCACTCCCGATACTGACAGTCTCAATTTAACTGTTTTTCAAGTGTGGTTAGTTTTTCCGCAGTTCTTTTCATCTAGCAGCTTGATTCCTTCAGCTTCGGGTTTAATGTAACTGATTTTATTGGTATGTTAACTTTTAAAATTTTAGAATCTCTGCAGTAGAAATTTCAGATTTATCATTTTATAATTTCATGTAAATTCTGGTCTTGCCTATTCATGCTAGCAATACACATTCTAAATATATAGAACCTGATGGTTGAGGTTAATTGTGGATCAGTGCTATTGGATTGAGATTTGATTAAGTTAGTGAATGGTCATGCTTACTACGGGATTCGGTAGACTTACGCCTACCATTCCCTAGTACCGGTCACAGGCCCACAGATCGGGTCGTGACAAAAGGAGTGCTCATAGTGAAATAGAAGAGGTAGAGGTAGAGATTCAACAGGAAGGCCATGATAAAAGTGAGGACTCTGGAAGTGAAGCCGATGAAAAGGAGAATGAATTTGTTAATTCTGATTATGACTTGCATGAGAAGATCATGATGAGTTATCTAAGAAATTTGTTGATATGGAGCTAGAAAGGGATAGGAATAGGGTAACTGAAGATGTTGTTGGTGTGAGGAACCAGATCAGACTGTGTATGCACCATCATATGAGCTTAGGTCATGCTCCTCATCTAATGACAGTGATGTTAACTCAAACAAGACCAAATGGCTAATTTTCAATGAAGAAACAGATATAGCCAACCCAGATTTGAAGCTTGGCTTGCTATTTAGTTCTTTTAAACAATTTAAAGATGTTGTGAAGAACTACTCTATAAGGAGCAGGAACTAAGTAATCTTTGGTTCAAATACAAAATCAAAGTGCAAAAAAGTTTATGGTTTTTTTATTTAGGCTTATTTAAAGACTAGGGATAAAAATTATATGCAGATCAAGTCTGCTAAATTTGAACATAGTTGCACTAAAGAGCATTACAATAGACATGTAAATGCTAACTTTATTACAATGAAGTATGTGGAGAGGTTTAGTGTCACGACCCCATCTGTGGGCCTGTGACTGGCACTAGGGAATGGGTAGGCGTAAGGCCACCGAATCCCATAGTAAGCCTAACACTCAGTGACTTAAATAAATCTCATCTCATTTAATATTATTGATTCCACAATTTATCGTAACCATTAAATTTTACACAATTAATTCGGTCTGCCAGAAGAATTAGGCAAGACCCGAAACTACAGAAAATTACAACAGATATATATATCTACTATTTCTACTGTGGAGAATCTAAGATTTTACAAATTAACATACCAAATCAAATACATCACCCGATGATGAAGGAGTCGGGTTACTAGATAAGAGCCACGGAAAGACTAACAATCACAGATCTGAAAAACAGTAAAATTGAGACTGTTAGTCTCGAGAGTGAGTTAAAATCATATATCTAAAAACAGTTGCAAACACTTCAATAATACATTTATTTAATTTGAAATAAATACTAAGTCATGCAAAAATAAACGTGTCATGTCATGCTTAAATTAAATAAAATAATTTCTTACACACTACGGGACGGAGTACTTCAGTAGAACCCTAATCCCAACACTAACATCTCAGTCAATCTCAACACTGACATCTCGACTAATCTCGACTCTCTCATTCTAACAGAACTGGCGGCCAGAGAGCGAAGCTCGACCAGGGTCCTTAACTCCAGTCCGGTCACTTAATTTAATGTTCAATATCAGCCTTAGCCTTTCTGCTCTCTTATTCCAATAAGACTGGCGCCCAGAGACCGAAGCTCGACCAGGGACCTTACCTTCAGTCTGGTCACTTAGGTTTCCAAATAAGCCGGCGCCCAGAGAGCAATGCTCGACCAGGGACCTTTACTCCGGCAAACACACTTTACTAAGCCCAAAGAGTGATGCTCGACCAGGGCAAGTCCTAAACTTTCCTTTTAAATTTACCATTTTACCCATTTTCCATCACTCACAGATTTATACCGGTGCACTCATCAAAATACTATGTTCTACTGCCGTCTGTCCCGAGTCAACACAAAATCGATAAATTCAATGATGATGAACATGATATATATGAACGGTAATCAAAAAGCATGATATATATATGAATAATAATTAAATGAATAATTTAGACTTGCAATCAATTAATCATAATAACTATTTAAAATTGTGCATGACACGTGCATAACAGATATATGACTTTAACTCACAGCTTTGGCGACTTCCTATCTCTGCTCCGATGCCTCGAGTGGAGCGAGCCGAACAGATGGATTATCTAATCACGGAAAACAATTTATCAAAACGCTGAAACAATCTTAACTCGGGTAAATTCTACCGAAAATTCGGAAGAACCTCCCCTAAAACACAGACGTTTGCCCCCCGTAAAACGGGTCCAGGACCTGCCAGAAAAATACTTCAAATATTCAGTAATTTAATACAACGGGAGTCGGGTCCCCAAGACTTCACTATTTTTCCCGACTCCCCCACAGAGCATAATTCACGATTAAGGCAGGCAGTCCGACAAATAATTATTTTAACTCACGAATATTTTCTGATATACAACATAATTCAATAAACACATAATTATACCAAAGAATTTCCAAAATCAACGGGCCAGAGAAAAATTTACCGAGACGCTTGATCGCTCGGTCGACTCGCCTTCAGCCGCCGAAGTCCGATCGACGATCCGAACACACCATCGGACTCGAAACGACGTGCTGATGACGATCCTAGCTTTCGATTTTCCGATTCGAACCTCGATCATCCGGAGAGAATTACGGACGATCTCGACCGTCGATTTGCAAATGAAGTCTGATCGCCACGAAACAGGTGCCATTGTGAAGCTTGAGCTGAGGAGAGTCGGGATACGTCCTCCGATCATCCATCCCTCGCCGGAGCTCGCCGAAAAAGCCAAAAAATGCCGTTGCCAACACCTCGCCAGAACTCCCTCTTCAGGCCACCAAAGCCGATGCTGCCGCCACCAAAAGGAAGCCCTCAAATCACCGGTCAAAACAAGATCGACCTCGCACAAGGGACGCCAAGCAGTAACGGCCGAAACTACGCCCTTTTTTTTACCGCTAACGCCGGCCGCCATCACTGGACTCACCGGCGCCAATAGCACCCTCGGCCAGCTTCGCCACGCGCCCTGACGGTCGACGCCACTGCTGCTGCGCCTCCTTCTCTCTCCCCCGACGACTTCTTCTCCCTCTTCCTTCTTCCTTCTTTCTTTTCTTCTTTCTTTCCTTCCATATCGACTTTTGGTCCCTCAAATTTTCTTTCTTACCTTCTGGTCCCTCAACTTTTTTAATTACAACAATTTTGCCCTGCAAAATTACCAATTAACCCCTAAACTTTTATTTAGCCTTTCAATTAAGCCCCTAACTAACTAATTTGGGCCAAATTAGAATTATTGAAAATACACAATTACATATATACCCTTGCCGACATATTTATTTATAAAAATACCAAACATACAAATTTTCATTAAACCCCCATAATAATAAAATTGTACTTTTAATCCTCATCCCAAAATAAATTTTCAATTTAGTCCTAACACAATTAATTTAATTAATCAATTTGCTAACTATTTTCTAACTTAAAATTTAATACCACTAGCTAATTAAAAGACCAATTTCCCCAAAAATTCTTTTATGAAAACATCCTTTACAAATTCTTTCATAATTTTCCAATATATAATTTTATTTATATAAATATATACATTTGGGGAAAATTTGAATAGCCAAATTATAATTTATTTCTCAAGTAATTTACTTAATTAACTCCTTAAAAATCAAACTAATTGGGTATAGAAAAATAACTCATTTAATTGTCTAACATTAAAATTTTCATTAAATCATTTCAAATTAAACCGAATAAAAAAATAAATAAAGTAAAATTAATTTAAATAAAAACTCATTTATTAATTATTATTAATGTAACCATTATTAAAGGAAAACTTCGGGTATTACATTTAGGGCTAACCCTAGTTGGGCAATAGAAGGTATTATATAGACAATTAAGGAAGATTGGGCAGTTAATGTGTCAAGGCTTAAGGCTTGGAGAGCTAGAAATACTGTCTTGAAGTTCATTAATGGTGATAAGAAGGAGCAACTTGCTAGGCTTCATGACTATAAACTGAGCTTCTGAGGAGTAATCTTGGGTCCACTGTTGCACTAGATTTAGAAGAGCAAGTGTTTAAGGGAATGTATGTTTGCTAGCACAAGATTTGCAAATCAACAACAGTCACCACTAGGCATTTATAAGTGACAGACATAAGGTATCTACTCTTTACTTTTAGTTTATATAATTGTTTATGTGAATTTTAATATGTCTAACCATTTATTTATCTTGTTTATTTGACATAAGGCTTAATTTCTGCTATTAAAGAACTTTTTCCTAATTCAGAATATAGGTTCTGAGTTAGACATGTGTACAACAATTTTAAGAAGAAATTTAAAACTTTAGGTCTAAAAGAGTTGGTATGGGGAGCTGCTAGGGCTAGTTATGTCCATGTTTTAATAAAATAATGGACAAATTAGGAAAACAGTCCAAAGGAGGTTATAACTTCATGAACAGCATACTCCTTCACCATTGGTCCAGGTCACATTTTAGGACAACCCCTAAATATGACATGTTATTGAATAACTTGTGTAAATGCTTCAACCGTTTTATCTTAGAGTCTAGGACTGAGGGAATTATAACAATGAATGAGATAATTAGAACAAAATTGATGAAAATGATTCATAAAAAAAGAGATGCTATGAGGAGAAACGCATGTTTGTACTGTCCTAAGATTATTATGAAATTAGAAAAATCTAAAGAGTTTTGTTAGATGTACAGAACTGAGTGGTTAAGTGGTGATAGGTTTCAAGTGGTTGGACCTGGGGGTCAATTCGTTGTGGATTTAAAGGAGAGAACTTCCGCTTATATAAGATTTGACTTAACTGGCATACCATGTTGCCATGGGGTTTGTGCTATCTGGTATAATAATGACAATCCTGAGAATTACCTATATGATTACTACAAGGTAGAGACCTATTTGAAAACATACAGCCAGTTGTTGAATCCTACCACCAGTTATGAATTATGGCCAAGGGCTACAGCACCACCAGTCCTTCCTCCTACTCCAGCACAACCTAAGAAGAAAGGAAAACCTGTTACAAAAGAAGAGATTATAAGAAGATGAGATGACAGCTCTTATTAAAAAAGGAAAAGTCAACAAGAGAGGGTCAATAATGACATATATCATTTGTGGAGCTAAAGGCTGCAACAAGAGATTTCATGGCAATGGCACATCTAGATCAAAACAGTATAGGAGAAAAAAAATTACCTGTAAGTGTCATAATTTTTTTTATTTTGCTTGCACTTAAGTTCAATTAAATGAGCAATTATTGTGTCTTTATTTACAAGGTAAAAGAAGAAGCCAACCAAAGAGGTACTAGTAGTAATCCAAGAGGTAGTAGTAGCAATCCATGAGGTATTGGAGATGATAATGAGGGCCAAGGAGGTACTACTAACTAAGTCAGTCATGATGAAGAACCAATTGGGACCACATCTAACTTTGAAAATCTCTCCCTACTTCTACTTTTAAAAATCTCTCCTCTATAATCCCAAGTTCACAGGTATGGAATGGTCATGAATGTTTATAATTT
Organism: Ricinus communis; assembly: GCF_019578655.1. Lineage (NCBI taxonomy): Eukaryota > Viridiplantae > Streptophyta > Magnoliopsida > Malpighiales > Euphorbiaceae > Ricinus > Ricinus communis. The sequence goes on from NC_063262.1 coordinate 13,768,779, forward strand.
TGAACAATTGATTACATAGATTTGATTCTAAGAGTATATAGACAACTTGAGTATGAACCTCTAAATCCATGACATATGCAGCTTCATAATCTAACTCCTAATCATTCAAGCCAAGTGGAGGTAGAAATACCTGGTCATCTAGTAGATCTTGATGTCTTTTCTCTGCACTGAACAAATCTGTCTCAGAGTATGGCATCAATACAGTCCAAGAGAGCTCATATAAATAAAAGAAGCATCAATGAGTTGCTAAGCGAGATTCCAACTCAGCAACAGAGTAACATGCTTACAGTTAAGAACAAGGCCAATAAGCCATTCTTGCCTCCTAGATCTATCACAGTAACACAAAAAGCTTCTGTAATAAAACTTCCATCATCAACTAAACAAGCTCCAACAGTTTCAAAGACGAAGACTTTGGGAAAGGGGAAAGGGAAGGTTCAGGCAACACCAAAGGCATCTCAGATGGAAAAGGGAAAAGCAAAAGTTGAGACTACAATTTCAAACAAGAAGAAGCATTGGATGCCAGTAGGCCTTGGAAACAAGAAGCCTTAGTTTGAACTTATTATAATTTCTATGTGGGGACCATTATTATGTATTCAATACTATTAGCTTTGATTCTAAATGGTTATTGGTGTGACCTATTTTGTTGCTTTTAGGACCAAAGATGCTTTTGTGATCCTTTAGACTGGATGAATGACATTGAATTAAAATCTTTACTTCTAATTGATGAATGACTTCCTAAAATGTGGTTGTAGGCTTCGAGTTGTGATTTTTTTCATATGGTACGATGACTGGGAGAATGAGAGGACTGCCATGTTGTTGACAGAGTTGAGGCGACTGAATTCAAGCTTGGAGAAACTTGGGGCTACCAATTCTAGTGTTGTTGTTGGTAAATGGTAGAGGAGTTCGCAACAGTTTAGGATAGGAAGGATTTTTCTCAAAATTTTCAACTAGGATTCCTTTCGATCCTTGATATCCTATAGCGAGGATGATTCCCACATGCACATCTAGAAATCCGCATTCCTACTATTGGATCTCCAGCATGAAGTAACTCGCTTGGTTCTTCATCCCCCTTTTCTATTGCTTGCAGAAAAATACAATGAAAAAAATTTCCACCAAATGAGTGAGGCAGAGAGAGCGATATAATGGGTTTATTTTGGGGTTAGGGTTTCTTATAAATTTGGGAAGAATTCGGATTTAATTTAGGGTTTCAATTTGGGAATTAGAAATATAATGAGCGGGACATATAGTGATGTGGATAGAGAAGACACTTGTCAAAGGTGATGAGGGGATTCTCTTTCTTCGGTTGCCAGGTCAGCTTCAGTTGGCTAGAAATTGGTTGGCTACCCTCAATTATACACTTTATATAAGTTTTGGTACCAATTAGATTCAAATTAAAGTATTAGTATCAATTTAATATATGGTCCAAAAGTTTGGTACCACTTGGGCTATTTACCTATAAAGTGACAATTTCAAAACTAGTGATGCTCCTGAAGAGCTTATAATAGAAGATATATATAAGAAAGTAGTCCTAGAAAAGGTTCAAATGCTTAAAGATGATGAAAACAACAAGATCTCAATCAATTATATCACTTCAGGTAAAAGATGGGATCAAAGTGAAACTGTTGTCAACAATATATTTGCATATGCATTAGAAACTAATATTACAAAAGAAAGTGAGAACATTTCCATTGTTGAATATTGACAAAGAAATAATTGGTCTAAATAGAAAGATGCAACCCAAGCAGAATTCAACTCATTAGAAAAAAGCCATGTCTTTGGGCCTATTGTTCTAATACCTGAAAATATTAAGCCCTATAAATGATTTTGTGCAAAAACACAATGAGAAAAATAAAATTGTGAGATACAATGCATGATTTGTAGCACAAGGGTTCTCGCAAAGACTTTGGCATTAATTATGAAGAAACTTATTCCCCAATTGTGGATGAATTTGTAATTAGCTTAACAAGTTTAGAAGGACTTCATATGTATCTTATGGATGTTGTTACAATTTATTTATATGGATCATTTGATAATAACATCTATATGAAAGTCCTTGAATGACTGAAAATGCCTGTAGCATATAGCTTAAAACCTCGAGAAATGTATTCAATTAAGCTATAAAACTTCTTGTATGGATTAAACGATCTTGACGAAAATTGTATAATCGAATTAGTGAATATCTTTGAAGGAATGATATACTAACAAATCAATTTGTTAATGTGTTTTTATTAAGAAAATAAATTATGGTTTTGCTATAATTACACTTAGGTTGATGATTTAAATATCATTGGAACTCCTAAAGAGTTGAAAAAAATAGTAACTTATTTATATTTCGGGATGAATGACATTGTATTTTTCTCAAAATTTTCGACTAGGATTCCTGATAGGAAATCATCATCTTAGCAACCACACACCCCAATAACTAATGAGTTATGATACATATGGAATGCAAGAAAACACCCTCCAATCAAGATGATTCCAAAACCCAAGGATCTCATCAAGTGAAGTTAGGAAAAACTAGTTCCAACAATGAAACTAGCACTTGAATTCAACTCCAAACGCCACAAACCAAGTATGATTTGATAAGTTAAGAATCAAACACAAGATTTTGGTTAGAGAACGCCACAAACTAAAAATAGTTTGATAAGTTCAAAGTTCATGCAAGAACTTAAGCAAAAACACCCACAAAGAGCAAACAAAGATTATCATTCAAAATTCTATCAAAAAGGTAAAACTTGCTGCCGTTGTGTTTTGTGTGTTATTAAAGTTTCTCATCTTCTTTATTTTTTTTTGTGCCAACATTCTCTTTACCTTGTTTGTACTTGATGATGTATGGAAAGGATTCAATAAATTCCACCCATTTAGCATGCCTACGGCTTAGCTTCCCTTGTCCTTTGAGATATTTCAAAGACTCATGGTCGGTGTGTATAATGAATTCCTTATACCAAAGATAGTGCTGCCATGTCTCTAAAACTCTTACCAAAGCATAAAACTCTTTGTCATAAGTTGGGTAGTTTAGACTTGCTCCACTTAGCTTCTCACTAAAGAACGCAATTGGTCTTCCTTCTTGCATCAAGACTCCACCAATACCTATTCCACTTGCATCACACTCAACCTCAAAGGTTTTAGCAAAGTCAGGCAAAGCAAGTAAAGGTGCTGAACTAAGTTTTTCTTTTAGCAAGTTAAAAGCATTAGTTAAACCAAACGGCATGACTAACCACTCATATAATCCATGTTTTGTTTTGAAAGCGGTTTTCCATTCATCACCCTCACGCATTCTTATTTGATGATATCCAGATTTTAAATCCACTTTAGAAAACACACAAGCACCGTGCAATTCATCCAACATGTCATCTAGCCTAGGTATAGGATGGTGATACTTTACCGTTATTTTGTTGACGGCACGACAATCAACACACATCCTCCATGAACCATCTTTCTTAGGCATTAAAATTATAGGAACCGCACAAGGACTCATGCTTTCTCTTACGTACCCCTTATCCATAAGCTCACTCACTTGCCTTTGGATTTCTTTTGTCTCCTCGGGGTTGCATCTATATGCTGGCCTATTAGGTATGCTTGCACCCGGAATGAAATCAATTTGATGTTCAATTCCTCGAATTGGTGGTAATCCTTTAGGCACATGTTCGGGAAATAGCTCTTCATATTCCTGCAAAAGCTCAAGAACAACACAAGGCAAATCCTTATTAAGATCATTAGAGATCATCAAAACTTCCTTGTACATGAGTACAAGTAAGGGCTGCCTCAAGGTTAGTGTTCTCCTCACATCACTTGGCTTTGCATACACATTCATCTTTCTTTCACTCTCATCTCCCTTGTTTTCTCTCACCTTGTGTTTCCCATTACACTCACTTTTACCACTTACCTCACCTTTTTCTTTTTTCACTATTTCTTGCTCCCTCCCCTGATATTCCCCATATGAAGATTCAAGCTCTTCATATTGTTGTTTAATTCTCACTTGATCATCAAAAATGGCCTTGGGAGGTAATGGTCCAAGATTGAACTTTTGTCCATCAATAATCAAGGAATATTGATTCTTGAACCCATCATAAATCACACGCCTATCATATTGCCAAGGTCTTCCCAATAAAACATATCCAAGCATACATGGGAACCACATCACAAAGCACCTCATCCTTATATCTCCCAATGGAAAAGAAATTAGCACTTGCTTATTTACCTTCACAACACCACTATCATTCAACCATTGCAACTTGTAAGGCCTTGGGTGTTTGGTAGTTGGTAATTTCAATTCTCCACAAGCAAAGTACTAGCAACATTAGTACAACTTCCACTATCAACAATCATGTTACACAACTTATTAGCAATTAAACAATGAGTATGAAACAAATTCTCACGCTCTCCATGTTCATCGTGTTTACATTGCAAACTAAGTGTGCGTTGTACTACTAACACATCCCCTTTAGCATACTCAACATCACTAACATCCTCTAAAGTTGGCATGTCATCATTCTCATCATTATTTTCATTTTCACTTTCAGATTCAACAATTCCATCTCTAACAATCATGGTCCTCTTATTAGGGCAATCACGTGCATAATGACCATGTCCAAGACACTTAAAACACTTCAAGCTTCTAGATTGATTAGCTTGATTCTCAACTTTGTTTTTGCTGCCTATTTCATTTTTATTCTTATTCTCATCCACTTTAGGCTTAGCAAATTTATCATCCTTTTTACTCCAATTCGATTTCCAATTAGAAGAACTAGAACTCGAATTAAGTTTAGAATCAAACTTACTTGCACCTTTTCGCTTGAGTTGCCTTTCAATTTTCATGGCTACATTCACCATGTCCTCAAGCTCCACATAATGTTGCAACTCCACAAGATCAGCAATATTCTTGTTTAGACCATTCAAGAATCTTGCCATGGTGGCCTCTCTATCCTCCTCCATATTTGCTTTAGTCATAGCCATTTCCATTTCTTTGTGGTACTCCTCCACACTCATGGTTCCTTGCCTTAGAGTTTGCTATCGTTGATGCAAATCTCTATAGTAATAGTTAGGAATGAACCTCTTCCTCATGATGCGTTTCATCTCCATTCATGACCCTACGGGTCTTTCTCCATTTCGTCTCCTTTCCCTACACAATTGATGCCACCAAACACTAGCGTAATCACAAAACTCAACGGCAAGTTTTACCTTTTCTCCTCCGAATAGTTATGGCATTCGAAGATCATCTCCACCTTTTGCTCCCATTCCAAGTAGACATCGGGATCATTCTTTCCTTGAAAGGAAGGAATTTTCATTTGATCTTTGCCTAGGTTGCGATCTACACCATCTTGCCTTGATCTCCTATTGTGTCTCCTAGGATGGTCATCTCCACCAAAAGTGGTTGCTTGGTCATCCTCCAAATCAACCGGCATCATAATCCTCTTGTTCAAAGGCTAGTTGCCTTTCTCTTCTAGGCTCGTTTTGAATTCTTGTAATAGTTTCACCTTGCCTTCTCACACTTTCAACAACATCATCCATTCGCCTATACATTCTTTCAAACTCTTTTGCATTGCTTGCAAAGTTTGCTCAATGGATGCTCCAACACTACTTGAAACTTGTTCTTTTGACATTCGCGAAAAACCTGAAAAACAAGTTAGTATAGCCTCACAAAACACTCGCTGTGTCTCTCAATTAAAATGTCACACTTCGTGTTTCACTCCAAAGTTTTGGCTTTTCTCGATGCTAGTCTCACCACTATTGCCTTTTACCTCTCTTACTTTTGCTTTAGGTTCTTAGATGAACTAATCACCTAAACAAACCAAATCAGATTATGGCAATTCAATGGAGTGAAAAAAAAAAGGCTGGTCTAGATTAAGTTGTTAGGTTATGCCAAATTTAAAGTAGCTAGACACAAGAAAGCAATAAAATAAAATAATAGAATAGGATTTCTATGCCGCCCAAACTTTCTCTTTTTTTTTTTTTGATCTTCTGATTCTTTTTTTTTTAATGATAATAACACAAGTGAAAAGAAATTATGAACAACACAATTTTTTTTAGCAAGGGACAACGAAGTTTTACTTTATGCGCACAAAGGTGTAAACTTTGAAAAGAAAGAGTACTTAGAAGGAAAATATTGAAACAAGAAGAATTTGGCACAAAAAAAAATAAAGAAGATGAGAAACTTTAATAACACACAAAACACAAAGATAAGCAAACCTCAACTTGAAGCAAGCTCTGATACCAAATGATAGGAAATCATCATCTTAGCAACCACACACCCCAATAACTAATGAGTTATGATACATATGGAATGCAAGAAAACACCCTCCAATCAAGATGATTCCAAAACCCAAGGATCTCATCAATTCCTTAATGAAGCAAGCTCTGATAACACACAAAACTAGTTCCAACAATGAAACTAGCACTTGAATTCAACTCCAAACGCCACAAACCAAGTATGATTTGATAAGTTAAGAATCAAACACAAGATTTTGGTTAGAGAACGCCACAAACTAAAAATAGTTTGATAAGTTCAAAGTTCATGCAAGAACTTAAGCAAAAACACTCACAAAGAGCAAACAAAGATTATCATTCAAAATTCTATCTTTACAAATGGATTTGGCTTTGATATTTATAGCCAAAACAAGACAAAGAAACCTAAATGGATGTCTTTTGAGCTTCCCCACGTTTTTCCCTTTAATTCCCCTTAAAACTTATTAAAAGTGGCTGTTTTTACATTGATGTCACTCATTTTTGTAACTCCCAAATGACAACTAATTATGTGCATCCATTTTGTAACTCCAAATTATGACTAATTATGTGCATCTATTTTGTAACTCTAAAAGACAACTAATCACACCATAACTTAAGAAAAACCTAATAAAATGAAAATAAAAAAAGGCTTCAAATGAATCTTATTGGACCTATGAGTTCAGCCCAAACTTATTGCACTAAATTAATGATTTTGGATCCTTTTTGCAATCCTAAATCTTGAATTGAGCCTTGTTGTGTTTGAACACTCCAAATGTCTTTAATTAAGCCCAACAAAGCTTATTGCATACTTTTGGACTTGGATCTTGTCATTGGACCTCCTTGAAAGCTTAAAGGATCATTTGTAATTCTTGTCTTTATTGCATCAATTCCTTTCGGTCCTTGATATCCTATAGCGAGGATGATTCCCACATGCACATCTAGAAATCTGCATTCCTACTATTGGATCTCCAGCATGAAGTAACTCGCTTGGTTCTTCATCCCCCTTTTCTATTGCTTGCAGAAAAATACAATGGAAAAAATTTCCACCAAATGAGTGAGGCAGAGAGAGCGATATAATGGGTTTATTTTGGGGTTAGGGTTTCTTATAAATTTGGGAAGAATTTGGGTTTAATTTAGGGTTTCAATTTGGGAATTAGAAATATAATGAGCGGGACATATAGTGATGTGGACAGAGAGGACACATGTCAAGGGTGATGTAGGGGATTCTCTTTCTTCGGTTGCCAGGTCAACTTCAGTTGGCCAGAAATTGGTTGGCTACCTCAATTATACACTTTATATAAGTTTTGGTACCAATTAGATTCAAATTAAAGTATTAGTATCAATTTAATATATGGTCCAAAGGTTTGGTACCACTTAGGCTATTTACCTATAAAGTGACAATTTTAAAACTAGTGATGCTCCTGAAGAGCCTATAATAGAAGATATATATAAGAAAGTAGTCCTAGAAAAGGTTCAAATGCTTAAAGATGATGAAAACAACAAGATCTCAATCAATTATATCACTTCAGGTAAGAGATGGGATCAAAGTGAAACTGTTGTCAATAATATATTTGCATATGCATTAGAAACTAATATTGCAAAAGAAAGTGAGAACATTTCCATGGTTGAATATTGACAAAGAAATAATTGGTCTAAATAGAAAGATGCAACCTAAGCAGAATTCAACTCATTAGAAAAAAGCCATGTCTTTGGGCCTATTGTTCTAACACTTAAAAATATTAAGCCCTATAAATGATTTTGTGCAAAAACACAATGAGAAAAATAAAATTGTGAGATACAATGCATGATTTGTAGCACAAGGGTTCTCGCAAAGACTTTAGCATTAATTATGAAGAAACTTATTCCCCAATTGTGGATGAATTTGTAATTAGCTTAACAAGTTTAGAAGGACTTCATATGTATCTTATGGATGTTGTTACAACTTATTTATATGGATCATTTGATAATAACATCTATATGACAGTCCTTGAATGACTGAAAATGCCTGCAGCATATAGCTTAAAACCTCGAGAAATGTATTCAATTAAGCTATAAAACTTCTTGTATGAAACGATCTTGACGAAAATGGTATAACCGAATTAGTGAATATCTTTGAAGGAATGATATACTAACAATTCAATTTGTTAATGTGTTTTTATTAAGAAAATAAATTATGATTTTGCTATAATTACACTTAGGTTGATGATTTAAATATCATTGGAACTCCTAAAGAGTTGAAAAAAATAGTAACTTATTTAAAAATGAGTTTGAAATAAAAGATTTAGGATAAATAAAAAATTTCTCGGCCTACAGATCAAGCATTTATTTGGAGAAATTTTTATTCATCAATCAATTTAAATTGAGAAGATATTAAAACGTTTTAATATAGATAAATAATGAGTTCTCCCATAGTTGTTAGACACCTTAATATAAAAAAGGACCTTTGTCATTTTCGAGAAGATAGTGAAGAAATACTTAGTCCAAAAATATCATATCTTAGTATTATTGTAGCATTAATATATCTTGCTAATTGCACAAGACCTGATATAATATTTTCTATGAGTACTAGCAAGATATAGTTCTGACCAACTCAAAGATATTGAAATGGTGTGAAACAAATATTCTATTATTTATGTAGTACATCATATATGGATTTATTTTATCCATAAGACTCGAAGTTAGAATTAATTGGATATGTAGATATTGGATATTTATTCAATCCATATAAAGTTCGATCATAAACGGATTACTTATTTACATATAATAGCACTGCTATATCTTGGCATTCTACTAAGCAAATTCTAAACTGCCCAATCTAATCATACTGAAATATCGGCAATTGACGAGGCTAGTAAAGAATGTATATGGTTGAGATCTATGATCCATCATATCAAAAAAATATATGATCTCCCATTTGATAAAGAAAGTTCAACAATGTTACATGAAGATAATGTTGCTTGTATTGCACAATTCAAAGAATAATATATTAAATGAGATAGAACCAAGCACATTTCACCAAAACCTTTTTTACGCATGAGCTTCAGAAGCGAGAAGTTTTGGATATTCATCAAAATTCAATCAGTCGATAATTTAGCATATTTGTTTATAAAAGCACTTTCTATAACAAAATTTGAAAAGTTTGTGAACAAAATTGGTATGTGCCGATTAAGAGATTTTTATTAGAATTCATATTTGTCATGACGGGAAGCTTTTTATGCATTGTATTGTTTTACCCTTAGCTTAGGTTTTGTCTCATTGAGTTTTCCTGGCAAGATTTTTAAAAATGCGGTGTTATGACACAAGTTTTTACATGCATAAATAATATTATAGCTTAGATAGGGAAAAGATACTGCTTTTCGTACGCTCGGCAGGTAAGTTGAGTACTAGCGCATCAAAAAGATAGGCCAGGATGCTACGGAGATTTTTTTCCACGGAATTTCTTTAATAAGATTTTAACCAAATATTTCTTATAATATACATTTACAAGAAAGTGTTATAATAAGATTGAATATTTATCATTATCTTTATAGATGGCAAGCTCCATAAATGCTTCTAATTGCATTTTTGAGACGGATAATTTTTCGTTGGCTGAGGCCATTTGCTCTCCTGTTTGGCTAAGGTCATTTCCTATCTTTCTGATTGTCCTTGGACATTGAAGCAGTGGTAGCTAACATTTGTATTGGTTTATCTGCCATTCCAAACTTTATAGTTAATTTTGTTCTTAGATCTTGTAATCTGCCCCCAGCTGGTGGGTACCCTTATAGTCTTTTAGCCCTTTTTTAAAGGCTGGTCTTTTGCAATGAATTTTTTAGTTGTTAAAAACAAAAACAAAAAACAAAAGAAAAAAAAAAGAACCATTCTTTTGACTCTTAGTTGTAAAATAGCTCCTTTAAATCATGAAAGACTTGTAATTGCACCGAACATTACATGTCAACACAATGGACAGCAATGACCATGGCAAACTATAAGTAATTGAGCAAAATAATAAGCTGGTATCAAAAATTGTTGCTTATAGAGCCAAATGCTTTTACTATTTCTAGATGAGAAGAAAATATATTAAAAATTTATGGGTGATCTAATGGATGTGCACACAACAAGAGTGAAGCTCTGTTTTTCCAATTTCCCCCATTTATATTCGTATTAACCCCTATATCAACTACTAAGAACCTCCCACAACACCTCTTTTATCAGACCTTATCATCTAATTTATCATTTACAAGGGGAAGCAACTCCATCCTGTTCCTTGGAGTCCGGGGAGTTCGAGGAGTTCCTGGTGGCGGTGGCTGTTGGGCAAGCAAGTGCCTCACATACCCATAGAATGTACATCCGACAAGTGTGATACCACATCCAACGGCATTCATAGCTGAAATTGGGTTCCGGAAGATCAGCCATGAGACCAAGACAGCAACTGCAACCTGTCCAGAATAAACAGAGAACTCAACTATGGAAGATGATGGCATATGTGTTTTATACACAACAGCTATAATGAAGTAGCCAACATGTTTCAGCACACAAACATAATGTGCAAAATTTGTGATTAAATCGGAATTACACGCCACATCCAAAAAGTAGGCATTGAAGAGAACTTTGAAATAATAAATATGAAGATCTGCAAAGGGCCTTTCCTAGGTGCAACTTTAAATATTTGAAAGCTACCTAATACAGTTAGTAGGCTCAAAAAATCTTAACAGTTCCCAAGTAAGAATAGAATTGCCTTAGGCACCAAAATTCACTTAAATAGTCTCACCTTAAGGTTACCAGCGACATTAAATGTAACTGCAGTCGTAGAATGAATCACGTAAAAGATGGAGAAGTTAAGACAGAAGGCCAACACCCCAGAACTGAAAATGATGATGAGAGAAGACCCAACAGACTGGTGGGTGTAAAACCAATCTACAACCCCACTGCCTTCGAGTAGCATTGCTGGAACTCCTAAGATCATGGTTGCAAAAGGTGCCATATAGTACACGGTGTTTATGCTAAAAAGAAGTACATGGAAAAGATAAGATTGAATCAGTATAATAGTTTCACATGGACACCCTGCCAACACTAAATTCACATGTTCTGCATCTCAAAGCAACTCTCCATAGAGAAACAGTTTGAATAAATGATATTGAGTATTTAAATAAGTAAAAGGAACAAATACAATTTCTTGGTTTGAGATCTTGAACGGTATGCCTAGACAAAATATAAATCCTCTATTTATATGAGAAGAAGTTTATAATATGAATAATTAAACTTCCTCCCCTCCGCAATCTTTTACTTCATTATCTAAAAGTAACAATCAATAATTGATAAAAACATTTGCCACAGCTCTGTAACATATAAAAAGGGAAATTACAAATGCAGTTGCTATGCTGCAGAGAGGAAACATGTTAATACCTCTTCACAAGTACCTGGACTGCAGTAATTCTCATGAAAGAATGAATAATTTTTGGTAAATCATAAATTCTTAAATAGATCCACAGGATCATATAGCACATCATACATTTATGATAAAATTCATGTGGTATGATTTTGATCTTACAGATAACAACAACGATAATGCTACCTGTCAAATTTATATCCATGTAGCAGAGATTCTGCAAGGATAGTCTTTGTTGAAGTAGCCAAACATCCAAATAAGGCAGCACAGAATCCAAACATATTAAAGCTGAGCTCAGTAACAGAAGTGAGGAGTATTCCTCCAACAATAGGTACCAAAGAAGCCCAAATTCTCCAATCAAAGTATTTTCTCCAGACCAACCACTGCAAAACAACTGTCCAATCCACCAAGGTTGATATGAGAAGAAGAATGCAGGAAACAGAAAAATGAATATGCATGTAAATGATTTTTTGAGGTCACCTGTGGTTGCAGGAGTAAATGACTTAATTGTTTGCATGAAAGAAACAGGAATGTATCGCAAGCTCACATTCCCCAACACTATGTTGACACAAAATACAAATGACATGGGAAATATTCTTCGCCAGCGATCTTCAGGGTCAACCACTATCAATGGTTTGAGCTTCAGCACTTTGATTGCAAGATATGCTCCAATTGATGAGCATATGAAGTGAACACAAGATACTGTGAGTGGAAACTTGAAATCCAATTTCTGTAAACATAAACCATGTCACACTTAAAGAGGCCCGATAATGACTATAAGCATAGATTGAATCATATAAAGATTTCAGAATTAGGCAAAATAGCCAACAAGTTAACAACCAGCTGTAGTAGGAACCATGATTCCATAATAAGTAAAATTATTATCAACTAAATGAATATAGGGAGAAGGATCATTTAGGCAAGGTTATACCATCTAATATCAATATACACCAAATCAATTATTTACCAGCATATTACATAAATCACAATTAATTTCATTGGCAGAAATAAAATTCCAGAAGACAATCCAAATAGAAAATATGAAAATAGAACACTTTAGGATAACTAACGTACTTCATAATGAAAATAGACTTTTAGATTAATGTCACATAAATATTGAGTCAAACTGGAGTCATTTAAGCCACTTAAAGGTTGCAGAAAGGTACAAGATGGCGTGCAATTAGCCAATATCTTCTTTTTGTTCACAATATTAAGAGTAAAATATCAAGTATGAAATTCCCAAAAAAACTGAGCTAGGATTGATGTTATTTTATGGCTCAATAATAACATGTTAGAATCCTTTAGTCCTTGAAAATTGAATGTCATGGCTAATTTAGTAGCACAATACACTAAATTACATATAAACAAGATCTCAAAATATCTGAGATTTCATTATATCATTATCTTATCTATTGAATTTACACAAAGAAAACATTGGCAGCAGCAAGGAATCAGGATCCAGTTCAAACCACACAAAATGATTTTCTCACTTCTGTTCTAGGATCACGACACAAAATGATTTTCTCACTTCTGTTCTAGGATCACGACAGACTCCTTACCTGCCAGCTCGCAGGATACTCCCAAGGAGTAAAGTAAATCCAATAAGATAAAGAGGGGAACTGGCGATTCTCTCTGCCTCTTGCTTGATGTTATACCATCTCGCCAAGTTAACTTCCCCTAAATTGTCATTATTTTCCATGGACCAGAAATTGCTTTTATAATTTTTGAGCACTGTACATGTTCCTAGATCTGTTTTTGGTTTTCTACACAGATTGGAGTATTGCAGCCAATCATGAAAAGGAAAAAACAAAAATGACAGCCTTGTTGCTAATCATTTTCTCCATACACAAGTCTTTTGCAAGAAGCCTCTTGTCAATTAGAAGAAACACTTTTTTAGGAAAGAACTATTTTAAAATTGACAGACAGACAAACTGCTGACCAGCTCAACTATAAACACGATTTCTGGCAGTTTGTGAGCTTATTATATTCAAAGACATCAAACCTTTGTGCATCAGTTGGTGAGCAACGTATCCCAATACAAATACATTCCTCCAAAGCAATTTTCAATAAGTTATAACGCTTAGAGAGTCTACACATGTCAATTGGAATCGTTAAACATAGCTGAAAAGTTGGAAATAAAAGTAGATGATTTAAAAGGGGATTTTATTTGAATCTACGCCTTCAAATTAAGCTGATAATAGGAAAATGAATTTCTCCAGAAATCAGCAGAATTAAATTATATAAAAGATCAAAATTCAGAATTATAAAAGGCCAGAAACAGGATTCCAAATTCAGAGATCGCTTATCAATACATCCATAAAAGTGAACATCAAAATCCATCAATCAAAAGTACTACTGCAAAATTTAGCACACCCATGAAACAAAATCGAAAAGAATTAATCACTACAGCATAAGCAAGAAAACCCAATTAACATAGACATAATAAATGACAGAATGCAATAACAGAGGTTTTAAAACAACCAAATAAGCAAAACAACAAAAAACGTAAATTAAAAAACGAACAGACCTGGAAGATCCACTTGTTCATGATAATCACAGTAACATTGAAAACCCACCACTGAATAATAGCGAGTAGAGATCTGAATACACTCCATTGACACAATACACTCTCTTCCATCTTGTATCACTCTATATCGTTTCACTCAGTCAGTCTTAAAAAATTCAAAAATAAAGAAAACCCAGATCTCAAAAACTCTATAATTCAACTCAATTTCACTATCTCAGCTTACCTATTCAGTGCCCAATTCAAAACAGGCAAGTACTAGATAATAAAGAGACAAGAAAATGGAAACTGTATTTGTAGATAGAAATTAAATACTAAACAAGAAAAAAGGAAAGAATTTGATTAAAAATAGGGAAAACCCTAATAGCAATAACAATGTGAGGGAGGGCGTAACGGAGCAGGCAGCTCTTCCTCCATGTGGGATTTGTTTTGCTCTCTCTGTTTTTGTAATGAAATTTTAAACGTCTCTCTCTTTCATACTTTCTCTCTCTCCTTCTTATTGTGCCTTAATGCAATTTCTAGATTACTGTACTTCAAAAAGTTTATACCAAATTACTATTTCACCCCAACTGTTGATAATATCGACATTTTCATCCATTTTATTCGAGTACCGTAATAAATTATCTGAATTTTAATTTTAAATGAGAGTATCTTTCATTAAATATTATTTATATTACTATATACCCTTAAATAAATTACATAATTTTATATAGAAAAGTTATGTTTTTGTTTTTTCTTTATGATTTTAACAAAAAGAGATAAATTAAGCATTCAAATATTCGTTACTAGTCATCTAATTGATTTTATTTTGAATTAATGCATATAAAGGGTGAAACATATTTTTTATTATTTGTTTTCTTTAGTTAGGATTCATTTTAATTAGAAGATAAACTACATAATTTTCTATTAAATATCTTGCAAATATACTTTAATTATAAGCATGTATTTTATATTTTAATACTATTAATTCAATTTGTTTCTTCAATTATATGAGATCAAAATATGCAGATTTTATTTTTATTTCATCTGAAATTAAAGACATAATTCTAGTTTGAAGTTTAAAGTGTCACTTTATAATTATTTTACTTATTATTTATATTTTATATTATCAACTATTATTTGGAAAATATATAAGTTAAACTTGCGGATACCTATTTGATGATGCAGTGCCTAGAATATTCTTTTTCTTTTGAGTTTGACACGTTTGAATTTAGCACTTATGCTTATTATAATATTACTATTCAAAGTACTGGATACATGCTCTAAATCTTTATTTATCTTATTTGTAAAGAAAAAGAAAAAGGTAAAGTCTAATACTCTTAATGGGTCCAAACCAAAAATTAAAAAATGGCAGCCATAAGATTTGAATAAACTTTTCTGGTCCATATGGACTATAGTGATGCAGTTTGACAATTTGCATTGACTAGCATTTCCCACATCTCTCTCCTAGGTTGCTAATTGCTATTATTTATTCAAAGGTAAAAGATGTAAAAATACCTTTAAACTTATTAATAAAAACTTAATTATTTAATTCAATTAAATCTATTAGTTTTTATAAAAAGTCTAATTAAGTATTCTTTTTTTTTCTAGCTAATTAAATCCTTTAATTTTTATAAAATGTCTAATTAATCCTTAATGCTAACAGTATTTAAAATGCTATTAAGTGTAAGGATCCCATTATTTTGAGAGTGCGAATAATAACTATTCTGAATAATAACCACGCTTATATCACGTGAGAGAGAAAAAAGTCACTTCTTCTTTTTTATTTACCTTATATTATAGCTCCTACAACCGTAGAACTTTCTTCAATAATTAGTCTCTCTTTATGAAATGTACATCTTTGTGGTTTTATTGCAAAAACATATTGAAGGTAGTGAGATGTAATCTAACTCAACAACTTGCACTCACCACCTACTTACAAATGAGCATGGTGAAGAAGATAAAAATATTGCTACCATTTCAAGTGAGAAAAGAAATCACTACTCTTTTTTATAAATTAGAATTAACAAATATTTATTGTATAAAAATAAAGAAAAAGAATTAGTTTTTTTTCCCTTACGAGATCTAGGCATGACTTTAAAATATTCAGAACGGTTATTATTTACATTCTCAAAATAACGAGACCCTTATACTTGGTAGCATTGAGGACACTATTAGCATCATGGATTAACTGGACTTTTTATAAGAGTTAATGGGCTTAATTGAATCAAAAAATAAAATGAAAACTTAATTGGACATTTTATAAAAATTAATGAGGTTAATTGAATAAAAAAATTAAAATTAAATTAAAATTTTCTAATAAATTTAAAAATATTTTTCTACGCCTTATTTAAATATTTTGTTGAGATCCAAGCGTTGTATGGAAATGAGCCTCTTTCTATACATGTCAAATGGTGGATTGCATACAGTAATATTATATATATGAAAATAGCATTTGTAATTTAAGTGATTGATAAATTGGCTTGAGGCTGTGTGTTGGTATTTTATATAAGAGTTTGCATTATGGAGTATTTATGCAATTAATAAATTGTAGAAGTTAAATTAGATATTAAGATTTTATTATAATAAAAAAAAGAAAAAAAAAAGGAAATTGCAATTTATTATTTTTATAAAATTTGAGATAAGATAGTACATATTCAACATATGGTTTATTTGTATCAAATGACATGATAAAATAATGTTTAATTTATAATCAACCTTGATCTTCCTTTCCCCGCACTACCTTCCATTATTAAAGCCAAGAACCGAGGAGCCTAGCACAAAATAATATGCCAAAAATATGCTTTTTTCCTTTTGCTTCTAGACAATGAAGAATATTTTCTACATACTATGCAAATCCTTGATCTAGTGGAATTCCTTCTTTCTCTCGGTGCTGCAGTTGAATACTATCATCTTATGTGAAATTAAAGTGTAGGACCTGTCACCTATGTAAAAACACAAACGCCATCATATTAATTATTACTATCTTAATTACTTCAGTTTTTCTTTTGTTAGGTATAACTAAGATTTCTTTATTTCATTTTATTTTTGAGTTTATAAAAAAAAATAGAGAAATACGGACTTGAGATTTCACTCAAATCAAAATATATTTTTATCGTTAAAATAAATTTAAAAATAAAAATTTTAAATTCTTTAAATTTATAATAGACGAAATTCGGACATAATAATATGTGTGCTATGAGAGCCTCTTTCATCTACAAAATGGAGTATCATTTTCTTCTTTAGTATTTATGATCTAATCAAAACATGGACTATACAAGTATGAAGTACTTTCCTTATAAATACCATGAAGGCAAAATGTAAGTCAACTATTTAGCTTTGCTGTTACTGATACTTCTGCAGCAATAGATGATTGTGTACATCTATAGCAAGGGGTACCTTTTAATGCTAAAAGCAAAGCAATTTAGTGAACAAAGTGGTGGGGAAGCAACTTCAGGAGAACTAGGACCCCTGGAGCACATGGGGTCCAAAGAGAAGTGTGTCTATTTGAAAACCCTTTGGCCAGAGGTAGGCCCTAAGGCAAAATAAGGCTATGAGTGACTAATAATTCCATTCGATAGAAATATCAGATAATATTTATAGAAAAATACAAGAATAAAGTTATAAATAAGTGAATGTAAAATTTTATTTTGATCTCTTTCTATTTATTCGAAGGAAGCCTTCTTACATTACAATCATTTTCTAATGTCACAAATTCATATGTTTTAATTAGGTGGGAGAAGGTGAGGGTACTCATTTTCAGTAGTTGGGAATAGGTGATGTTTTGATACGATGATACATTCATGCAAGTTAAGAAATTAAATCAGACAAATCCCACAAAAGTACATTTGTAAGTTGTAATCTAAGGATGTTGATACAGTCGACAATCTTTTATTATGTCAATGGCATAAATTTTAATGAAAGAGAGGGAAAACAAAAAGTGATTGCAATACAATACAACTCATAGCCTTTCACATAATAATAAAGACATAGGACTTCCTCAGAGAGGATCATGAAGGTTTTGTGTTGTTTTCCTTATTTTTTGTTTGGCGTAATTACAAATTAAAGATTCGTTTATATTTTTTAATAATTTTATTTAATATATTTAAAATTCTAAAATAAATACTTATTTTTTAATTTAATTTTAAAAATATTTTTCGGTAATAATTTTTAAAATTTGACAGTAAAATAGATGTGTAGGAAGTCGATTGTGCTTACTAAAAGAATAATAATTATGAATCAGTAAAAATAATTTATCCTAAATTTAATAATATGACTATTAAAAATCTCACACATATACATTTTTTTCTTATATTTTACATATAAAAATAATAAATTTTTTATTAACTCATTAATTTTTATGTTAATAAGAAGAAATTGATTTGTCATGTCATTTTTCTCGTTGTAAAATTTTAAATGTTACCAAAAAATATTTTTAAAAATAAATTAAAAATATAGATATTTAATTTAAAATTTTAAAATAATTGGATAAAATTACTAAAAAGTGTAAATTTATAATTTAATTAGTAATTAGACTTTTTTGATTTGTATGCTCCTTTTCAACAATTTTATTTCAAATTTTAATAATTAAACTAGAAAAAATTATTACTATCTGCATTTTAGATTCCATTTTAAATTTTTTTTATAGGTATTTTCATATGCTCTAAATAATGAAATTTTAATCATTAAAAAAATAAAGACAGACTTAATTATCAAGTGGATTATAGCCAAACATTTCCAACATTACATCTCTATCAATACATTGGAAAGATATGCAAATCTGTGCCAAGGAAAGTAACTTGTTCATTTGATATGGTCACACTGATGTCTCTGCTTCATAATTGGAAATTAGTGTTTTGGAGACTAAACTAAACCCCTCGGTTGGCTTGAACCTAACAACCTATTTTTAATTTAGATTTAAAGACTTCAAGACTACTTATAGAGATTTTTCTTAGATGAGCAATTTGCAGAACTTTAATTCATTTATAAATAATGTGTATTTTGTGTTATATGCAGGATTTGCATAAAATTGCTACTGAGTGTAAATTTAAATTTTTCTTTTTTAAAAAAAGGTAGAAAAACCCTTTAGAGATTATCTAATTTAATTGAATAAACCTTTAAAATTTCTTTTAAAGTTACTATTTTTAAAAAAATATGCTTTTACAAAAAGAGCATCAATTTATATGTTTTTAAAAAACACTTTTTCTTTTCCATTGAGAAACAAGAAAATTTAGTAAGATATGTATGGCTGTCGACCAATTCTATTATCCTGCCACATTGTCCTCTTCTGGAAATCCAAAGTTATAAAGAATATTGATAGAAACGAAGAAGAGAGAAAAAAAATATATATATATATATTCAAAGCCAAACCCTTTTCCTTTAAATGATGTGATAATTTTTACTCGAGCTTCATTAATTATGTAATATTTACATTACAACTCTAAAATATATATTATATATATATATATATATATAAAATAAAAGCAAGGTTATAACTTGTTTTCTCTCTTTTATAAAATTTTTTTTATAATTTTTAAATTACTTTTCTAAATTATGGTGAATTTAAAAATTAATACAAAAAATATTAAAAAATAATAATTGTATGAGTATAAAAAAAATATATTAACTATATAAAAATATATTATTAATTAATATTAAATCTTTATTAATTCTACACTCAATCATTTAGTTACTTTAAATTATTTTTCTCATACTATTATTATAAGAATTATTTTAAAATTTTTAATCCACTTTTTATAATTATAAATTTAATTTAATTTTTATAAAAAATTCTATAATTTTGCTCTCAATCATTTAATTACTTTGAATCTTTTTTCTTTTTTTCATAAGAATTATACTAAGATTTTTAATATATTTCTAATTTAATTTATTTTATTCAATTTTATAAAAAAATTATAATTTCATATTTTAGTTTAAAAATTTATACATATATCTAAATAATTTATGATTAATCACTATATCTATAGTAATGTCTAATTCATATAAATATTTTATGGCTAAATAAAAAAATAGTCCCTTGAACTTGTTCCGTTTGTATAATTGGCCTTCTGAATTCAATTTTGATTCAATTTGACTTCTCAGCTTTACGGGTTGTTATTTTTAACCTCTCAACTAAAAGTAACAATAAAAATTAATATTCTCACTAAAGATATTATTTATAATAAGAACAATGCATAATTGAACTATTCAACTTATCCTATTTTGTAGTTGACCTTCTAAAATTAACTTTGATTTAATTGGGCATACGAACTTGACGAGTTGTTATAATTAAACCCTTCACAGATATAAATTAAGCGCTTTGAATTAATCTCTTATGAAAAGTATGTTCCATTAGTTTTAATATATATTTACTGTACATTAAAATTATTGTATTAATTTTATTAAATAAAATAAAAAATATATTTTTCAATTGATTAAAATAAATCATTGTAATCTTTCAACTTTTCTACCATCAAGCACTTCTTTTTATTCTCACAGGCTATGTCTATACCAGTAACTATAGTAAAAAAATGTTTAACATATATTAAAAAACTACAAGTTTTATTTAAGAACTAAAATTTATTATTTTACTCTTTTTTATATTTTATTTACTTATTTTTATTTTAAATTTATATTATTTTATTCGAATTTTTACATTTTTAGATAGCGTAAAACACATGCACATAACATCTGTAATTGAAGAAAAAATAATAACCCATAAAGTTGAGAGGTCTAATTGAATCAAAATTGAGTTCAGAGGGCCAATTGCAAAAGTAAAATAAGTTTAAGGAACCATTTATATATTTAGTCATTATTTTATATTTTAAAATATATTATTATTTTATTTAAATTTACACGTTTTTAATTCATACACATAACATTTATGATTGAAGGGGTTAAATA
This sequence comes from Ricinus communis, assembly GCF_019578655.1. Classification (NCBI taxonomy): domain Eukaryota; kingdom Viridiplantae; phylum Streptophyta; class Magnoliopsida; order Malpighiales; family Euphorbiaceae; genus Ricinus; species Ricinus communis. The sequence continues at coordinate 13,789,775 of NC_063262.1, forward strand.
ATAATCTATAAATTTGAAAGGTCCAATTGAATTAAAGTTGAGTTGGTGAGGCTAACTGCAAAAACGAGACAATTTCAGGGTCCCATTTATGTATTTAGTCATATTTTATTTGTATAAAATGACATCCCCAAAAGGACGGATACTAGACTATTTTATTATTATAATCAATTTATTAATGACTATTTTATTCATATATTCTACTTCCATCTTCAAATATAATTAAAATACAAGTGAAAAAATTAAAAACTTTATTTCTAAAATTGTGTTATAAAAATTTATAATCCTCAAAAAATATAATTTTTCAATTTATAAAATAATTCATAATTATTTACTTATTAAATTAAAATTTAATACTTTTCTATATATAAAGAAAGTTTAATTTCATATTTTTATATAAATTTATACTTGTATCTAAATAATTTATTTTCAATAATATTGCAAATATTTATATTAATTTTAATTCACACAAATATTTTATTTATGTAAAATGACCTTTGCCAAGAGGCGGGCACTGAGCTAATATATATATGAAAGCAAGGTTTTGAACATGCTTTCTCTTTGTTGTTTTTCTCTATTTTTTAAAGTATTTCTTTTGATTTACATAAATTATTTTTATAGATTATTTATTTTTCTTTTAAGTTTTCTCTTTTTTCTCATAAAATAAGATATTTAAGAGACTTTATTTCATCTAAATTTTTTATCTTTCTTTCTTTCATTGATCTTGCATCTAAATTTTTTAACTTTCTTTATTTTATTATTTTTTTCTTTCATATATAATTACTAGCACTTTACTCATGTCATTGTATGATTATTTTATTTATTATTATATATATATATATTAGTATTTTATAAAAATCATAATACATTCTTATGAAAATTTTCTATTTTTATATGCTAAAGTAAATAAATATGAGAAATATTTATGACAGGTTAGTTAAATTCAAATCAATAGTCTCTCTATATAAAAAGAGTATTTTAAGAGACATTTTCTCTTTTCTAGATTTATTTTTTATTTGTTAAAGTTATTTTTATGTATTTTGATATATTTTTAAATTTTTTTATCACATATTTTAATATAGTTTTTTTACACAGCATTTTTTCTATTTTTTGAGAATATTTGTATATTTCTTTAATATATTACTTTTTTCTTTTTCTCTTAATGATTTAATTAAAACATTTATTAGTTTATCTATAGTATTATCTCCTTCACTTTTAACAATATAAGTTTAAATTTTTAAATCTTTTTAATTTCTTTTAGATATTTTATTTAAAGAAAAATAGTACTAAAACAAGGATTATTAGATACTGAAATTTCCAATAATTCATAGAACACTAATTATAATGAAATTTAGTAACTGATAGTTTATAATATATAGTTATATAATATTTTAATATTTTATTAATATTTATATATATAAATTAGTGAAATTATTTAAATAATATTTTAATTCACCCAAAAATAGCGACTAAAGATTCACATTCATTTCTATACGCTATTGTTATATAATATTATATAAAAAAAAATTAGTTTAATTTATATAAATATAATATATATAATATAATTATATATATATAAATACAAATAAAATAAAAATTCACAGCTGATCGTGTTCTTTAGAGTTCAACTAGTTATAATACCAGTGCTTTTATATGGATAATTCTTTTATAATTAATATTTAATTTATAAATTTTTTGATATATTTATAATAAGTTGAGTATTTTCAATTAAAAAATTGATTGATGTAATTAACTATAAAACTCACTCTTTCTGCAATATACCATACAGTATATATATATATTATTACTATTGTTTTTTGTTATAATTATCCATACTCTTAAACGAATTAACTTATTAGTACTATAAAAGTTTAGAATTCATTTATTTATCTATAATTTTAAAGAGGTATTTCTTCTAGATGGCAAATTATTTAATGACATAAATTTTAATATATTTAATATAAATAAATTTTTTTAGAGAGAAGACACTACTTGTTAAAGTTTGAGATTAAATTATATTATTACTATTATTATTTATTATACTTATCTAATATTCTTAAATATAATTAATTTTAAAAAATTAATATAAATAAAAAATTTTAAATGAATAATATTGTTTTTATAAAATTTAAGATTAAATTATATTATAATTATTTATATTCTGTGATAATTAACTTTTAGTATTTAAAAAATTTAAAATATATATACTTAAGAAGAGGAAAAATTGATTATTTCGAAGTGGAGAATGACCTAAAAGTCGTAGTCCTTACCCTCGTGGGTTGCTATCTTCAGACTTACCCTTTAAAAACTTAACATAACACGTGAAAAACTTCAACATTGCCCTATTCATATTCTTGCTTTCTTCTCTTTAGGTAAGAATCCTCAAATAACAAGTGGAAAGAGTTCATCTGTTTGGTTCTTTTTTTTTTTTTTTCTTTCGGAATTCTTTCAAAAATATTCTAAAAAAATTAAAAATATTACTTTCACTGTTAAAAATATTTTCCTTCTAGAAATACTATAAATTGAAAGTTTATTTAAAAAATACAGTAGTATATGTTAGATATATTTTTTGACAAAGCAGTGTATGTTAATAGTAATTTGGTATATGTTACAATCGATATATATTTTCATAGTTTTTATGGTATTCGATTTTTTAGTATATATTTACTATACATTTGATATATGTATAGTTTTCATTCGATAATATTAATTTGGTATATATAACTAGTATCTATAATAATTTTTTGGTATCTATTTTATATATCTGATATATATTTTTATACATAATAGGTGTATTTTATGTATATAAATAATATCCGAAACTATTTTTGGTATCCATTTCAAATATTGAGTATACATTTAGTATATATTAAGTTACATTATGTATAACTAGTATTTGAAAATGATATCGAAAAATAATATTTTAAATTCTATTTCAAATTTTTGATACCAATCTCATAGACTTTAGTATCTATTTAGTATGTATTTAGTATAAATCTAGTATATAACTAGTATCTAATCTAATAACATATTCATATGTGCTCAAATTGATTAATTATTTAAATATATTTATTTGTATGTCTTATTATATTTTCATGAACTTAATTTATTATATTAATTTTATATTATTTTTATTTTAATATAATTTAATAATATATTTTATTCTCTACTAACACCTATATATTTTCTCTACTAACTATGAGTATGAAGTTTATCTTAATAATAATTTAGATAGTAATTTATATTCTTCAAATACAAATAGTTTTTTTTTTTTTAAAATGGACTTTATTTCAAGAAAATAAAATTACAACCTGGACCAGCATAGTAGATTAGATGCAACCAGGACCATCCTCTAGCCAAGTTACATTTTGGGAAATAGAGTGTCCAAACTTAGCTAGGTAGTGGGCAGTCGAATCTTTAAAATTAATGGAAAAAGAACTAAAAGATACCCATTAATAGTAAAGACACATAAAGGTACCTCTGCCATGAAAGTGTTCTAGCTTGTGATGTCTCTTTCATATATTTTATCAAAAAACAAATATACACAAGTCAATTGTTTAATATTTAATAAATCATAAAATCGAAGCTCATTGATTGTGTTAAAATCCAGCCATTACGTTCATAAATTAACTCCAGTAGAAAATAAATGCCATAAATTTTATAAAAATTTATATTGAATTATTTGAAGTATAATATAGGAATATATATAGTGTGATATAAAGTAATTTGTCGATTTTGTATAAAATTAATGTGAGAATGTTATAAAATTAAAAAAATATACATGCGAATAAATAAATTAATAAAATTAAATTAAAAGTATCATGTCTTGTTCTTTTTACTTTTTATTTTATTTTTATAAAAATTTATAATGATTTATTTAAAGTTTATTATAGGTTTATATAAAGTGTGATATATTCAACAATTTCTTATAGGATTAATGTATATAAAATTATGATAGCATTAGAATTAAATTAAATTAATCACTAATTAATTCTATTAAAATTATTAGATTAATTATTGATAAATTCTATTAGAATTAAAAATCAAACTAATTATATATATAATTAGGATACGATAAAATTAGTAATCACTTATTAGTTATAAAAGTATTTTAATCAATTCAAATATTTTTTTTCATATTTTTATATATTATAAATTATATATGTAGATTATAGATATATCGATTTCATTTGCAAGGAAGATATATATATATATATATATATATATATATGCACAAGGCAACTACAAATATATTAAGATAAGAATTATGATCTAATTACATAGTCGAAAAAACTGAACGAGCAGCTTTATGAGCTTCTCGATTTTAGTTTCTTGGAGCAAAATGAAAGAAAACAATTGAGAAACTAGAAATAAAACAAAAAATATCTTGAAAAATAGCATCAGCTTCGGCAGGAGGAGATTGAACTCAAGTTGCCACCTAAATTATTGCTAAAGCATCACCTTGAAAGATAACCTTACTCCAACCTTGAATGGAAGCCCATTTGATAGCTTTTCTCAAAGCCAAGCTTTCGAGAATGAAAGGAGAATTAAGAGGACCAGTAGGGTGACCCAATGAACCCAGCAAGGAACTCCTCTAATCAAAGATGGCAACACCAACATTCTCACTATTAGAAAAAGGGTCAGCGACAACATCAAAATTAATTCTTACATCAAAACTCTGAAAAGGTATGGTAGGGGGGGCCATTTTAACAGAGAGGGGATTAAAAAGAGGACAGTTACTTACGGAGGTAAATTCATGGAGATCCTCCAAGGCTTTAGAGACAGATTGAGGAGGTAGCCAAAAGTTAGTCTTGAAAATAACTTCATTTCTGTCCTTCCAAATACGCCGGAGTAGAAAGACAACCATTTTAAGACTATTTTCAAAAGGGTCCATAGCGCTTAAATTTTATACAATTTCATTCCAACAACTAGTAAAATCAGTACCCTGGAGTCTAGAAGAATCTAAACCTAAGGGAGAACACCTCCAAATAGAACGGGCATGAAAACAGTCTAGGAACAAATGTTTAGAGGATTCAATTTGACCACACCTTTTATAGGAGTCATTGCAATTGAGCCTTTCTTTGAGCAGGGGACCCGTTGGCAAAGAGTTTGAAAAGATCTTCCACAAATAAGCCTTCAATTTACGCATAACCTTCAACTTCCAGAGATGTTTCCACTAGAAGAAACTTTGTGGGAAGGCATTTCCAGTAGTGCTTTAGAAAAGCTTGAGCCATACTCTATAGCCTGATTTTACAGTGTAGGATCCCGATCTATGATGGACCCAAATTCAATCGTCTGCTATGTCTCAATATGAGATCAGAACTTTGAGGATACAATCCACTTGTGAATCTGTGAATGCATTTGTTACCCTTGAAATATTCAGTCTCTTAGTAGTTTGGTACACAATATCAGCAACAATGAACTCGTGCCTATTCTAACTTGTTTTCATTTGAACCTCAAAAGGAAACTAGGAAGGAATCTAGGCATCTTTAAGAACCCTAATGGATTTACCATTTTTAACTTGCCATCGAGACCCTTGGGTAATAATCTCCTGGGATGCAATGATACTAGACCAAGCCTATGAGAGTGTGGCATTCAGGACATCAGAGCCAGGAAAATATTTACCTTTAAGGACTCTTGCTAATAGAGAATCAGGCAGGGACATAATTCGCTATAACTGTTTTGCCAACAAAGCAACGTTAAGCCCTTGGAGATCTCTGAATCCCAAACTTCCAACTTGCTTACTTTTACATAATTTTTTCCAGGATAACTAGTGTGTTTTCTCTTATCTCCTTGTTGACCCCACCAAAAATCAGAGATCAAACTATTTACTTCCTTATAAAGAGAAATTGGAAGTTTAAAACAGCTCATTGTGAAAATTAATGGCACAAGTAATCGCTTTAATTAGGACTTCTTTACAAGCCATCGAAATAACATCCTGTAATTTTCCTGGCAATCTTAGATTTAAGATCGATGAAAGTCTGTCTCTTGGAACAGTTAACAATACCAGGCAGAGGGAGTTATATGTTTGTAAGCAATGAGTATTGAATTATTAGATTTAATAATTTTATTTATTAAAGTGCTTTTAATGCATTTAGAAATAACAAGAATACTGAGTTAAAATAATACTAATAATTTTTCTGAATCTATAAGCAAAATGGATCTTTTAATTTTAAAATAAAGGTGGAGAGATTTCACAGTGTATTTCTCATAAAGCTGAATTTATAGGACTCCAAAATCCATGGATAAATTACATTACGTGCACGAATAAATAAATAAAAAGTACCAATCCTTTTCTTATTAGGATTGTAATTATTAGATTAATTATAATTAATAGTTAAACTTTTTATAGAATTAGACTTATAGGATTATATTTATATTTAATGGATTAAAAATTTTATTTTTAATTAAATTAAATAAAATTAATAATTTTTTTCAATAAATTTATATGTTTTTAAATATTTTTATATATATCATAATTATTATATTTATATAAATTAAATAATAAATGCAGCCCACACCATAATGCAAGCTGTCTAACTAATTTTTCTTATAATAGAAACGCATATATTTAGATTTACTCTCCAAAAATAAATTCAATAAAAATGGAGTAAGAATGGACGAACGTTTGCTGTCGGGGCACCGTGAATTTAATTTGTCAAAGCTTGGAAAATAGCCAAAATGTTATTGATAGTTTCAGAATTAAGATAAATCTTTTACCTTTTCACCTAGTAGAAATTAGACTTTAATGAAATTATTTTTCTTTGAATTTTGTTAAATCTAAGTAAATTTTTATATTATTTTTTTTCATATTTTTATTACATGAAATTTTAATTTTATTAAGTAATATAATATTTCACAAATAGTAAGTGTAAAGAAAAATAACATCTAATTGAATAATAAACTTATCACAAAATTAACAGCTGAAATTTTTTTAAATAAACCGGATGGTTGAGGTTACATATTTACCGGTATATATACCGCCGCATGACCCAAGAATTGGGGCGATTTGGAATGTTTTATTTTAGGTAAAAAGTAAAAAGAATTTCTTAAACTTATTAGAAAAATTCAATTAAATTCTTTTTTTGGCTGAATTAAACCTATTAATTTTTATAAAAAGTCTAATTAAGTATTTTCCTAATTAAATCTATTAACTTTTATAAAATATCTAATTAACTCTTAATGCTAACAACGTTCAAAATGTCGTTAAATGTAAGGGTCATATTATTTTAAGAACACGAATAATAATCGTTTAATATTTTAAAATCATGTTTATATCACGTGAGGGAGAAAAAACCACTTCTTCTTCTTTATTTAACTTACATTATAGCTCCTATAACTGTAGAACCTCCTTCTAAGATTGGTCTCTCTCTATGAAGTGTGAATCTTTATAGTTTTATTGCAAAAATATATTGGAGGTGGTGGGATGCAATCTAATTCGACAACTTGCACTCACCCTACGCTTACAAATGAACGTGATGAAGAAGATGAAAATGTTGCTGCCATTTCAGATAAGGAAAGAAATCATTAATTTTCTTTGGAAATTAGGGTTTATAGATAGTAATTGTGCAAAAATAAACAAAAAAGTGGCTTTCTCTCCCTCACGTGATATAGACATGACTTTAAAATATTCAAAGCGGTTATTATTTGCGCTCTCAAATATTTACACTTAACAATATTTTGGACGCTGTTAGCATTATGGGTTAATTGGACATCTTATAAAAGTTAATGAGTTTAATTGAGCCAGAAAATAAAATAAAAACTTAATTGAATTTTCTATAAAAATTAATGGATTTAATTGAGCCAAAAAAAAGAATAAAAACTTAATTAGACTTTTCTAATAAATTCAACAGCCTTTTGGTAACTTTTGCCTTTATTTTATCTTGTAAAAGAAGTGGAGGCAAATTCTAAATGCAAATCGGGGATGGCTTTACAGGCCTGCTTCGCCCTCTCGTGCCAAGGTCCTTACGTCCAAAACAACGGCCCCAAATCTGTTTTTTCTTTGCCCAGAACCTTGCTGCATTCAATTTCATTACCCAGAGCTTCCTGTCCTAATAGAAAAGAAGCAGTGATATTGTCATTTTGTTGGAGCAAGAGAAAGCTAATTCTAGCACTATCCATTAATGGATCTTTACTAAATATTATTCCTGACACCATTCTGGCTATAGAGATGGGGGAGCTTGAGAGGTACACGGATGCCAAGGAAGGCTTCACTCTCCTCAGGCCTTCTACCTATGTTAAGGTGCCTGAATTCTAGGCCTCTTCTTATTTCATAATTTAGTTTATTTTTGAAGAATTGGTTATTTAGAATTTGCGTGAATAGGTGGATAAAGCAGGAGCAACTGTGCTGTTTGAAGAGGTTAACAAAGGAAGTAACAATATTGGGGTTGTAGTGAACCCAGTTCGTCTCGCCACCCTTGGTGAATTTGGGACTCCTCAGTTTGTTGCTGACAAGCTTATCCAAGCTGAAAAGCGCAAGGTAATTGTTTCTTTTGATTTTTCTGTCTTAGTGAATTTGTCGGACTATCTATATTTTATCGACTGCTTAAGACATCAATGAGTTATTGGAAACGTTTGGTATATCTTTGCTGCAATCTGGGCCTAGGGAATGTGGGACTTCTTTAATTTTCATTCAGTAGGCTTTGAGCACTCGATATTATATTACACTTCAAAATTCTTGATGAATATGTTTTCCTCAAATTTGAAAAAACATCTGGCTAATAGTATAATTGGTAATGATATAGCTATGATATGCAGTTCAAAATCAATGGTTTGCTAACTCCTGAAATTTTTACCTGCATTCTCACCTTGGCTGGGTGATTCTTTCCACTGGAAGCTTTCCAGCAATTTATTTGTCATCAGGTCAATTATGCCACGTTAATTAAAATAATTACACAGATGGGTGCAGTGGCATGCTTTTTATGTTAGTTCTTTTTTCTTTTTTTCTTTTTGGTTCATTTGGAGGCAAAAACTTTAGGCTACAGAACAATGTGGATTCTCCCCTTCCCTAAACCATATCCGACAGAAGAACTAGATAGTCTGCATGTTCAGTAAGATTTTTTCTCATTCAGGCATTTATCTTCAGGCACTAGAACCATTAAGCCAACTGCTCGGTTTTATTGGTTTTCTCGTAGTAGGATAAACACAGGGGAGGAGATACTGATCTCTGACCTAACTCTTTGCCCCTAACCTGGTTTCTCTGCAACTTTTCTACCATACTGTTTAATGTATTCTAGAACCAATAATGTGACCTCGACCGTACAGGGTTGGTGTGCTTGGATTATTTTGTTGCACTCTCTTGAGAATGATTTACATTTGCCATGAATGCTAGATTGAGGTATTTCTGAAAGAAGAAACTCGAACCTTTTGCAGACCTGCTACTTTCTGGAAACATGTTAATTGATTTTAAATGGTACTGTTGATGTTATTATTGGGGAAGTATTCACGTCTTTTATTGCTAAAGTATATACTGGATGATACTGAACCAATTATTTCGTAGATAAGTTCAAAGCTGCAGACCTAATAAGTTGTCTTGCTGTACAGGAAAGTACAAAGGATGTGGAGTTAATTGGAGTGGCTGAGAGACCAGGCCATGGGGGACTACAAGTGTATGAATTTGAATATAGAGTTGACAGCACAAGAGGAGGGGTGAAGAGGATCTTCTCTGCTGCATTTGTGGCCTCTAAGAAGCTTTACCTCCTAAACATCACACACTCGGACAAACCAGAGAGTCCTCTTGACCCACACACAAGAATGATGTTGGAAGAAGTGCTTCATTCATTTGATGTACCATATATAACGTGATTTGTACCACATGCTTTCAAAATAGTATCCTTATACTGTGGGTTTTCTGCTTGAGAAACCTAAGGTAACCTTTTGTGCCTACCCCTTTTAAATTTCTATCAAGTTAACAGAGCATTCTTTGCAGGTCTAAGGACATTCATTGCACTTTTGCATTTTAAATGGATAGCTTCTGTTTTATTTCATGTATCAGATCACACCTTATCTTTATGTTTTCTGGTTCCCATATGCTTGTGACTGCCATGAAATAAAAGAACAATGGTTCCTTGAAGAAAAAAGAAAATGTTCTGTGCTAAAAGAAAAGGAACTGCATAATCCCGTTTTTATTTATTTATTTGTTTCCTGTTGCTGTAGGTGAGCACAACTCTGCTATAAGAAATGTTTGAATTCAAACTCTATCTGTAATTGTGGAATGTTAATAAAGTAAACTATAAGCAATGAGAATATTGTTAGTTATTTTGTCTGTGTTCCACATGCCTCCCAATGCACAGTTACAGAGAAGAAAACGTGAGTGTTGATTTCCTTATCCTTTTAAATTGATTGGAACAAGTAATTTCATTACTGAGGCAAAAAAAGCTTATCGGCTGAAATAAAATTGGATAGCTCGGGAGGAATCTGAGTCAAGACCTGATAACTAAGCTCACTTGTGACCACCTTGATTTCCACTTATAAGAACATGTGACCGGGAGAAACATGAAAAACAACTGTGAGAAAAAGAATCTAGAATTAAGAAGTTTAATTACTTTCTTTTTCACCACCTCCTTCATGTTCGGGTTAAGTCGTCTTTGTGGCTGCACCATTGGCCTGAAACTATCCTCCATCAGGATCTTGTGCGAGCAAAAACTGGGGTTGATTCCAACGATGTCTGCAATCTTATATGCGAAGGCCGTAGGGTACTTCCTGAGAGATGATAACATCATCTCCCTCTCCTCAGGAGTCAAGTCTGCTGCAACAATAACTGGCAGCCTCTTTGCCTCATCCATTTAGGCATAACTCAGGTGCTTGGGTAGTTCCTTCAACTCTAGGATTGGGGGGGTCCTCAATTGAAGGTTTCACCTTCTACACATCTGACTTGTCAAGAGAAATAAGCGGGTCAGTAAAACGGCTGGGCTCACTAGCCAGCAAACAAGCGAGTTGTTCCAACACTTGCTCGTTGGCAACTCCTTCTCATCTCCCTGCAATGCAACCTGCAAAGGATCATCAAGCAAAATCTCCTGCATATGATATCTAACAACATCATCTAAGACATCCACAGAAAATATAGTATAATCATGGTCTAGGGAATGTCTCATGGAAGTCGCTAAATCAAAGGTGATAGTCTCGTCATCTACCCTAAGTTGGAGCTTCCCATTATAAACATCTATAACGGCCCTAGATGTAGCAAGGAAAGGTCTACCTAAGATCAGTTGAACAACACTCTCACCCTCTATATCCATGATAACAAAATCAACAAGAAATATGAACTTATCTACCTTAACAAGTACATTCTCAACTATACCCTTAAAAATCTTTATAGTTCTATCGGCTAACTAAATGCTCATCTTAGTGGGTTTAGGCTTACTCAAACTAAGTCTATCAAATAAGCTAGTGGGCATCAAGTTAATACTAGCTCATAAGTCAGCTAAAGCACCACTAATAGGTAATTTACCAATGACATAGGGTACAGTGAAACTCCTTGGATCACGCCTCTTAATAGGCAACTTGTTTTGCTAAATGGTGGAGCACTCCTCGTTGAGGGTCACCAATCCCAAGTCCTCCAGTTTCCTCTTATTACTCAATATCTCCTTCAAAAATTTCACGTACTTCGGCATCTGCGAAATAGCCTCAATAAAAGGAAGGTTAATGCGCAGTTGTTTAAAAAGGTATAGAAACTTACCGAACTGCTGGCCAACCTTTTCTTGCCTCAGTCGAGCAGGATACAGGATAGATGGCTAGTACTCTCTCACTGGACTCTTCTTCTTGTCCTCAGCTCTCACAAGCTCTATCTCCTCAAGCTCTGGTTCCTTCTTAGCAGGCTCATCCTGCACAACAACATCTTCATTATTAGCTTCAGGTAAGAAACTAGATAACTGTCTACCTGATCGTAAGGTGATAGCCTTGCAGTGCTCCCTCAGTTAGACTATGTAATGCTGGGGAGTGTCCCTGGTTGTCTCTCAGCCAACATCTTAGAAATCTCGCCTATCTGGTTCTCCAAATTCTGAATGGAGGCTTGCTAATTCCTGAGTGCGCTGTCCGACTGTTGAAATCTATTGTCGATAGAGGATACAAATTTCATCACCAACTCCTAGAGATTGGGCTTCTTCTCCTGAGGCAGAGGTAGTTGGGGTGGACCAGCTAGTGGCTGGGGCTATTGCTGATGCAATCTCTGAAAGTCGGGTGGTCCTAGGGCATTGTTATTCCTCCAACTGAAGTTGGGATGATTGCACCCCGGGGTTGTATTTATTGTTGTAGGGATTTTTCTGTTGTCTAGGTGCATTATCCATATAGTCTACCTATTCAAGGTCAGCAGAAGCAATAGAGGATGAAGAAGTGGAAGGTGAAGCAAACATACCTCCCGCATTACAGTTTGCACCGTAGTGCGGGCCATGATAGAACTCACAGCTTATCTTTGTTGCATGAACCGACATTTAAAGTTGGTCTAATTTCTTGGTCAGAAGCTCAACCTGAGCTGCCAAGGCTACTGTGGAATCTAGCTGGTTGACCACTCCCTGCTTGACTGGCCGACTCCTAGAGGATTGCCACTGGTAGTTGTTCATGGCCATCTCCTCTATCAAATTTTGTGCCTGCTCTGGCGTCTTACTGTTCAGGGCCCCACTTACTGCAGCATCTACCATCTGCCTAGGAGCAAGGTTCAAACCGCTATAGAAAGTTTGAACCTGCATACATACTGGTAGTCCGTGGTTCGAGCAACATCGGAGCAAGTCCTTGTACCTCTCCCAGGCATCATACATTGCTCTCGTCATCGAACTGCAGAAAAGAAGATATGTAATTTCTCAATCTAGCAGTTTTAGTAGGAGGAAAGTACTTATATAAAAACTTCTCAGCCAAAGATCTCCATGTCGTAATAGTGTTGGCTGAGAGTAACTACAACCATCTCTTCACTCGCTCCTTTAAAGAAAAAGAAAACACCCTCAACCGAATGACATCATCAGTTGTTCCATTTATCTTGAAGGTGTCATAGATCTTCAAGAAGTTGGCTATATGAGCATTTGGGTCCTCGCTCGGCAGTCCCCCAAATTGCACACTATTCTGGACCATTTGTATCATGTTCGGCTTTATCTCGAAGTTATTGGCTGCCATAGGTGGTCGTAATATACTCATCTATGTCCCCTGAAGAGAAGGTCTAGCGAACTCGTATATTGTCTTGTTTTCATCCACAGCCTGGTTGTTATCTCCCATCCCTGCTAGTCATAAACTACCTGAAATTAAGAGGCAACAATCAAAGAACATAGTAATGAATAAAGAATAAAGAATAAAAAGAATGAAAAGATAGAAAACAAAAATGGCTAGATTAACACAAACATAAATTCACTCTAGTTCACACAAAAAGCTCCCCGGCATTGGCGCAAAAAACTTGATAAGCTATTTATATAGCTACAATCTAAGACAGTGAACCTATCGATGCAGACTAGCACTAATGACGAGTATCAAGGTCGTATTCCCGAGAAAGGGTGATCCTAGAACTACTCCAGCATCTTATGTTATCTAACCTTAAACAAAATTGATGAAGTTACTATTCTATGACTGGATGCAAGCTAAGTGATTAGCTAAATGTCAAACAATCTGCAAATGTTTAGTGAAACAATCAAATGGAGAAAGCAAACCCAAAGGGACCTAAGCTAGTTGATTTTAGTGAAGGTAGAAATTAGATTGATTATCAATTGGGATTACCCGTGAGCGGATTTTAAATTGAATTTAATTTTCCTCTCGAAAACACCAAATTCCTAAACCTAAGAACCTAAACGATGGAATCTCTTCCTAACAGTTAATTTTAGGTTAGCCTTAAGATTAATCCACTGCTATTAAGAATTGTTAATTCTTAATCCGACTAGTTAATTATCCTTATCTCTAAGTAATCATTAACCAGTTCTTGCTATTCAAATTTTCAACTACTAAATGAATTTCTCAATTACATAAAGCAATATGAACAACGCAATTCACAACGTCTCATGAATAATGCGATATCTTATTAATAATGAAAGCAAGAAGAATACAAGCATTGATAATTAAAATCTTATAAAGATTAAGTGCAATTCAACAAACAAAGGAAACCCAATAGGTTCAACAGTTCTAGCTACTTATGCTAATGAATAACACAAAATAAGGAATAAATACAGAAAAAAAATTGAAAACATGTACACCTTTCTTCTTCAAGTCAGATGAACAGTCCTAAATCTCTAAATCTGAATAATGAACCTCAAATTGCCTCTTGAATGCCTCCAAATCCACTCTTGATCTTCAATGTGATGTTTGAACCACTGAAATTCGTCCTTCAATATGCGAAATAGTCTCCCACAGTCGAATATCGAAGTCTGAAAAGAGGTGGCTCGGGGGCGTATGTGAGATCTAAAGTCAGAAAATAGAGCCCTAGCAAAATAAATTGATTTTGCCAATATAAATGTCCTAGCACGGCTTTGGTCAAGCCCATGCTGGTCAACACGGGCAGAGTCTAGGCCGTGCTGGACCTTTGAGTCCCAAAAAAATAGCATCTTCTCCCTAAACGTGCCCTCGCCAGTGCTGAGCCACCATGGGCGGTGATGGAGACCGTGGTGGCCTCAAAGACCATGCCAAAAGGTCACTTTTGAGGGTCAAATATCAATGGTTCAGCACGGCCAAAGTCCAGGCCATGCTCAACCTTGAAATGCCAGCCTTTGCTCAATTTTGATGGATTCTGGTCCGTATTCGCACGTATCTCCCTGGAATACTGATAATATCTATTGATGATCGCCTGAAACATGAAAGGAACCAAAACACAGGTGATTTTGGCATAAAACAAGATAACTATGCAAAAAAAAATGGAAGTAATTGGGCATATAAATATGTGTAAACAATGCATATCAGCCGCAGATCCCTAATTGTACGAAGAGACCTGATTTAGATCATGTAGAGGAATCGGATAGTAGAAGTTCAGTGAGCTTTCAGAGTCACTGAACAAAGTGGTCCAAAAGAGATACATTAAAAAGGCCTAGGCCATCTGATTTACCTGTCGAGCATTACGAGGCACGAAGCCCCTGTAATGGAGAGGAATGTTATGCTAAGCAATGCAGAGTTTGTTCTTGCATGCCGGCAAGAGTCTAAGTAAATTTGTAATATAGTAATCACGGACATGAAAATAGTGGTCGTGAATCACGTCTATAATACCCGTAATTTTTGAATTCTAATTTCATTGTTTTTGGGGGTATTTTTTGTAAAAAATATTTTTGATGTTAAATTGAGCATTTAATAAATTATTTTAATAACTTATTACTATAAGTACCACTTAATTTAGTGTTGTCACAAATAATTATATTAAATTAACTTTGATGAATTTTAAATATAGCTTTGTGATTTTAAACAAATAAGTCAGAATTTTATTAAATTAACTTTAACATGTACATTTATTTATAAAATATAAATGGACCTAAATTATATTATTTATTATCTATTTAGGTGGTAATTATAATTTTAACATATTTAAAACTAATGTTGATTTATTTAACTAAGTATTATATATGTGTGTGTGTCTATATATATATATATATATATATATACAAGGGGAAAAATAAATAAAACATTAAGGATGAGGATTTTATTGTGGCTAGGCTTAATTGGAGGGACTAAAACATAATTCTTCTTAAAAGAATAAATAAAAGAATCACCTACCTTCCCATTCTTCTTCTTCCTCACGCTACACACCCACTCCTTCTTCATATTCTTCCATAACCACCACCAGCCAGTCCCAAAATGTAATACCCGGAATTTTTTCTTTAATAATGATTATATTAATAATGATTAATAATGAGTATTTATTTGGTTTAGTTGGAATGAATTAAATGGAATTTTAATGCTAGATAAATAAGGAGTTATTTTCTATATCCTATTAATTTGAATTTTTAAGAAATTAATTAAGTAAATTATTTGAGAAATAATTATATTTTGGTTATTCAAATTTTCTCCAAATATATATATAGCATATATATAAATAAAATTATATATTAGAAAATCATGGAAGAATTTGTAAAGGATGTTTTCATAAAAGAATTTTTGGGGAAATGGGTATTTTAATTAGCTAGTGGTATTAAATTTTAAGTTGGAAAATAGTTAGCAAATTGATTAATTAAATTAATTGTGTGTTAGAACTAAATTGAAAATTTATTTTGGGATGAGGATTAAAAGTATAATTTTATTATTATGGGGGTTTAATGAAAATTTGTATGTTTTGTATTTTTGTAAATAAATATGTCAGCAAGGGTATATATGTAATTGTGTACTTTCAATAATTCTAATTTGGCCCAAATCAATTAGTTAGGGGCTTAATTGAAAGGCTAAAGAAAAGTTTAGGAGTTAATTGGAATTTTTGTAGGATGAAATTGATAGTAATTAAGAAAATTGAGGGACCAAATGCTAAGGAAGAAAAGTTTGGGGGCCAAAAGCCGATATGGAAGGAAAGAAAGAAGAAAAGAAATCGGGGAAGAAGGGAAAGGGAGAGAGGAGTGTCGAGGCGCCGGGAAGAAAGAGAGAGAAAGCTAGCGGCGGCTGTGTCCTTCCACGGACGACCGGTAGGGCGCAGCAGGCTCAACATCGCCGCGTCGGTAGGCATGGGAGCAAGGCGGCAGCCGAAACTTCCATGCCGTCGTGTGTGCGCTTTTGGCGTCAGTAGCCGCTGATCTTAGAGGCGATCGAATCCCCTTGGCGAGAGCTTCCTTTTGGCGGCAGCAGCGACGTGAATGGTGATTGGAGATGGAAGTTCGCGGTGGAGAGAGAAAGTGGTGGCAGCCGGTGTTTTTCAGCTTTTCCGGCGAGCTCTGGCAGGGGATGGATGATCGGAGGACATATCCAGACTCCCCTCAGCTCAAGCTTCACAATGGCACCAGTTTCGTGGCGATCGGACTCCGTTTGCAAATCGACGGTTGAGATAATCCACAAATCTCTTCGAATGATTGGGGGTCGAATTGAAAAATTAGAAGCGGGGATCATCATCAGCGCGTCATTTCGAGTCCGATGGTGAATTTGGATCGTCGATCGGACTCCGGCGGTTGGAAGCGAGTCGACTGAGCGATTAAGCGTCTCGGAAATTTTCTTTGGCCCATTGATTTTGGAATTATTTGATTTAATTATGTGTCTATCGAATTGTGTTTTGTATTAGAAAATATTTATGTGTTAAAATAATTGTTTGTCGGATTGCTTTCCGTAGTCGTGATTCTGTGCTGTGTGGGGGAGTCAGGAAAAATAGTGAAGTGTTGGGGACCTAACTCCCGTTGTATCAAATTGTTGAATATTTGAAGTGTTTTTCTGGCAGGTCCTGAACCCATTTTACGGGGGGTAAATATCTGTATTTTAGGAGAGGTTCTGCCGGATTTTTGGTAGAATTCTTCCGAGTCGAGATTCTTAGACAGTCAGTCCTAAGAATCTAGACCTAGGATTAATGGTCAATTGTTTCAGCGTTTTGATAAATTATTTTCCGTGATTAGATAATCCGTCTGTTCGGCTCGATCCACCCGAGGCATCGGAGCAGAGATAGGAGGTCGCCAAAGCTGTGAGTTAAAGTCATATTGGTTATGCACGTGTCATGCATAAATTTTTTATTTTCTATCGTGATTATTTTATTGCAAGTTTAATTATTAATTTAATTATTATTCATATGTATTATGCTTTTTAATTACTATTTATATATATTCTTCCTTTATCATTGATTTTATTATTGCATGATGACTGAGGATGGGACGGCAGTAGAACATAAGAGTTTGATGAGTGTTCTGGTAAAAATCTGAGAGTGATGGAAAAGGGTAAATAGATAAATTTAAAAAGAAAGGATTAGGACTTGCCCTGGTCGAGCATCGCTCTCTGGGCTTAGTAGAGTGTGGTTGCCGGAGTAAAGGTCCTTGGTCGAGCATTGCTCTCTGGGCGCCGGCTTATTTAGAAACCTAAGTGGCCAGACTAGAGGTAAGGTCCCTGGTCGAGCTTCGCTCTCTAAGCGCCAGTCTTATTGGAATAAGAGAGCCGAAAGGCTAAGGCTGATAGCGAACATTAAGTGACCGGACTGGAGTTAAGGACCCTGGTCGAGCTTCGCTCTCTAGGCGCCAGTTCTGCTGGAATGAGAGAGTCGAGATGTTAGGGTTGAGATTGACCGAGATGTTAGTGTTGGGATTCGGGTTCTACTGAAGTACTTCGTCCCGTAGTGTGTAAGAAATTATTTTATTTAATTTAAGCATGACATGACACGTTTGTTTTTGCATGACTTAATATTTATTTCAAATTAAATAAATGTGTTATTGAAGTGTTTGCAACTGTTTTTAGATATATGATTTTAACTCACTCTCGAGACTGACAGTCTCAATTTTACTGTTTTTCATATCCGTGACTGTTAGTCTTCCCGCGACCCTTATCTAGTAATCTGACTCCTTCATCATCGGGTGGTGTATTTGATTTGGTATGTTAATTTGCAAAATCTTAGATTCTCCACAGTAAAAATAGTAGGTGTATTAGTTGTAATTTTCTGTAGTTTCGGGTCTCGCCTAATTCTTCTGGCAGACAAAATTAATTATGTAAGATTTAACGGTTAAGATAAATTATGGCATCAGTAAAATGAGATAAGATTTAATTGAGTTAGTGAGTGTCAGGCTTACTACGGGATTCGGTAGCCTTACGCCTATCCATTCCCTAGTGCCGGTCACGGGCCCACAGATGGGGTCGTGACAAAGTTGGTATCAGAGCTTAGGATTAGATTTCCTTCGGCCTAGGGTAAGATTCTTGGTACTGCGGAGCTAGGATCAAGTTTGTCTTGTTGTTTTCTTTGACTGCAGTGTCTCAGCTTTCACTGTTAGAGAGTCTGTCATTCTTTTCCCGTGAGCTTGTCTTTGATGCTGTGTTGAGGATGAGCAATGTAGTGATGGCAAGATCTGAAGCGCGATAGACTCGCCTCGTTTTCTTCTAGTGATTGGTGCAGGCGGGCCCTAGATGCTTCGATTGTGGTTGTGATGGTGGGCACCGTAGTCAGAATTAGTGCAGAGCATTTATGGTTGAGTTTTATGGTTGTAAGAAGCTTAAGAAAGGTGGTAGGAATATTTTTCGGACGCTCGAAATCCAGAGAAAATTAAGCGAACATTATTTATTTTTTCAAGTAAAACAAGTGTTTTTAAAATACAATATTGTGCCCAGTCCTGAAAGAATTCATTATGGCATTTCACTGTTAGGCATATGCACAATTTTATTTTTAGAGCATGCATCATACATCGTGCATTGCAACCCTTGGTGATTGGGGGCATCATCACCTTGGTGCGCGATATTGTAGAATTTTATATAAAGAAAATGGCTAGTGATTTTACGATTTTATAAAAGTATTTTTCTGAGATAATAAAACTTTTATCAATGATGATTATAAAGTAAATCTTTCAAGTAAATGGTGTTAGCTTAGGATTTTCTAGATGACAAGCTGAGTTGCTGTGAGAATGAATCTGTGGCGCAGTAGGCCCCATGTTGGATTATAGAGGAGACTTTTGGATTTCAGTCGAAAAAGAATTTTGTGTCAGGATGGTATGGTTTTGTATCAGTTATGGCAACCAGATGGATGAAATAATGTGATGTGGATGTTAAGGATTTTCTGTACGTGCAAAGGACACGTCTTTAGGAAGGAAGTTGGCGAGTGGATTTTTGGCAGGACCAGAGTTAGTCCAGATCTTTTTAAAGGAGATTCTTTTCTCGTGAGCAGCTGAAGACAGCTTTCTAGAAGCAGAAGAGTTGTGCAAACTCGAGTGGGAGCACGTGGAGATTGGTATTAGAGGGTATGTAATCCTAAGGTGTCTTTTATGCCAGAAGTGAGGCGGTTTGGTAAGGAAGTATAGTTATAGGAACCCTTGGAATTATCGGCAGGTTTAGTGAGGTGGCATGCAAGTTGGACTTGCCGCCAAATAGTGTTCTCTGAGGTCATTCCAGTATTCGTAGGTCTGTGTCTTCTGATATGTATACTGAGATGATAATTATGGTCTTTTGTTTGTTTTTCAGTGTTTTAGTTCATAGTGGTGGTGTGCATGGTGGGCACTACTATGCTTACATCCGACCAACTCTCTCAGATCAATGGTATGCATTATATCCCAGAAGCTGTTGTCTTTGAATATTTTGAACCATCTATGTTAGAGTACTTGCCTAATTCACTTACCAAGTTGTAATCCTAAATTGTCTAATTGTGTAGTTAATTTGAGGGAATTTGTAAGCTATGCCATTTTTCTTTTGTATCACATTTGTTTTATTCAAATTTTCTGGACTCTACAGGGAGAGGTTATCCATGTTAAAAGGGTTTCTTGTTAGCGTATGGCATTCTGGATTGGAGGAAGTGTATTTTCGATCCTTGCTCATGTTAGACTCTCAGTGTGTGGAAGTAAGTGAAGTTTTGATTTCCGAGGAGCAGTAAGTCAGGATCGTAGATTTTCAGGTTTGCCAGTTTTGCTTAAGGGTTTTATCGATGGGTCTTGTGGTTGAATTTATTTCTCCTGAGGAAAGTTCCCGAGAAACCGAGTTGGAGATGAGAGATTCTTATTCTTTTTAGTTTCAGTCTTAGAGTGAACCCCTTTTTCTTTAAAATTTGAGGATGAATTTTTGTTAAGGGGGGGAGAATGTAATACTCGAAATTTTTTTCTTAATAATGATTAATAATGAGTTTTTATTTAAATTAATTTTATTTTATTTTTATTTGGTTTAGTTGGAATGAATTAAATGGAATTTTAATGCTAGATAAATAAGGAGTTATTTTCTATATCCTATTAATTTGAATTTTTAAGAAACTAATTAAGTAAATTATTTGAGAAATAATTATATTTTTGGTTATTCAAATTTTTCCCAAATATATATATAGCATATATATAAATAAAATTATATATTGGAAAATCATGGAAGAATTTATAAAGGATGTTTTTATAAAAGAATTTTTAGGGAAATGGGTATCTTAATTACCTAGTGGTATTAAATTTTAAGTTGGAAAATAGTTAGCAAATTGATTAATTAATTGTGTTAGGACTAAATTGAAAATTTATTTTGGGATGAATATTAAAAGTATAATTTTATTATTATGGGTGTTTAATGAAAATTTGTATGTTTGGTATTTTTGTAAATAAATATGTCGGCAAGGGTATATATGTAATTGTGTACTTTCAATAATTCTAATTTGGCCCAAATTAATTAGTTAGGGGCTTATTTGAAAGGCTAAAGAAAAATTTAGGGGTTAATTGGAATTTTTGCAGGATGAAATTGACAGTAATTAAAAAAATTGAGGGACCAAAGGGTAAGGAAGAAAAGTTTGGGGGCCAAAAGCCGATATGGAAGGAAAGAAAGAAGAAAAGAAATCGGAGAAGAAGGGAAAATGAGAGAGGAGTGTCGGGGCGCCAGGAAGAGAGAGAAAGAGAGCTGGCGGCAGCTGTGTCCTTCCGCGGCAGAGCTGGCAGCGGCAGGCTCGGCATCAGCGCGTTGGTAAGCGTGGGAGCAAGGAGGCAGCCGAAACTTCCATGCCGCCGTGTGTGCGCTTCCGGCGTTAGTAGCCGCTGATCTCGGTGGCGATCGACTCCCCTCGGCGAGAGCTTCCTTTTGGCGGCAACGACAACGTGAATGGTGGCCGGAGATGGAAGTTCCCGTTGGATAGAGAAAGTGGTGGCAGCCGGTGTTTTTAGGTTTTTCTAGTGAGCTCCAACGGGGGATGGATGATCAGAGGACATATCCGGACTCCCCTCAGCTCAAGCTTCGCAATGGCACCAGTTTCGTGGCGATCGGACTCCATTTGCAAATCGACGGTCGAGATCGTCCATAAATCTCTTCGGATGATCGGGGATCAAATCGGAAAATCAGAAGCAGGGATCGTCATCAGCGCATCGTTTTGAGTCCGATGGTGAGTTCAGATTGTTGATCGGACTCCAGCGGCTAGAAGCGAGTCGACCGAGCGATCAAGCGTCTCGGTAATTTTCTCTGGCTCGTTGATTTTGGAATTCTTTGATTTAATTATGTGTCTATCGAATTATGTTGTGTATTAGAAAATATTTATGTGTTAAAATAATTATTTGTCGGCCTGCCTGCCATAGTCGTGATTCTGTGCTGTGTGGAGGAGTCGGGAAAAATAGTGAAGTCTTAGGGACCCGACTCCCGTTGTATTAAATTGTTGAATATTTGACTGTTAGTCTTCTATTAAATTGTTGAATATTCTGTGACTGTTAGTCTTCCCGCGACCCTTATCTAGTAACTCGATTCCTTCATCATCAGGTAGTGTATTTGATTTGGTATGTTAATTTGTAAAATCTTAGATTCTTCGTAGTAAAAATAGTAGGTGTATCAGTTGTAATTTTCTTTAGTTTCGGGTCTCGCCTAATTCTTCTGGCAGACTGAATTAATTATGTAAGATTTAACAGTTAAGATAAATTATGGCATCAGTAAAATGAGATGAGATTTAATTGAGTTAGTGAGTGTCAGGCTTACTACAGGATTCGATGGTCTTACGCCTACCCATTCCCTACTGTCAGTCACGGGCCCACAGATGGTGTCGTGACACAAAATGTCTCCCTCTTCTCATTCTTCCACTAGCGACCCCTTCTGTCAAATTCTTTCACAGAAAAAAAGCGACGACTTAGAGGAAGGAAGCACCCAAATGGCTGCCACCTCTTCAAACCACCATTTGCCATCGTCTTTTGGAAAAACCAGCATTAGATACGGACTCCCAATCACCAAAAATATCCAAACAACCCTTTGCCTCCATTTTTCTGTTGCCAAAAGTCGTGTTCAAGCCTCATCGAAGCTGAAGCTTTTCGGCCTCAATCTGATGTCTTCTAGTGAGCTTTAGGTAAAAATATTTGTATATTTGGGTTCCACCTGTCTCAAGCTTTTCGTAGGCACTTTTGGATTCAAATTTGACACCGTTGGTTGTACCGACTTTCGAACTCCAGTTTAGTTTATTATTAAATATTGTAAACTGTGTTGCATTGCAAGGTCGGGAAAATGATGCAAAAATGGATGACCGGACTCTTGTTAAATATTTGATGAATATTATAAGTGTATTTAATAGATTCTGGACCCATTATACGGGAGTAAACCTTCGTATTTTAGGAGAAGTTCTGCCGAACTTTCGATAGAATTTTTAAATCGAGATTTTTAGATAGTCAAATTCTAGAAGTCTAGACCTAGGTTAATTATAAAATATTTTTATTGATTGAATTATTTTCATGAATAGATAATATGACAGTTCGGCCTGCTCTGCCTGAGGCGTGGGAGCAGCTTGAAGGAATCGCCAGAACTATGAGTTAAAGTCATATAATCACTGCACATGTATCATATCTAATTTAAATGCAACATTATTTGATTAATAATTATTACAATTATTATTAATTTTATTTTCTTTATTATCGATATCATTATTATTATTACTTTTGGTGTTATTTTTATTTTTATTTGATTATTATTATTATTATAGCATATAATCTTCATGTCTGCTACACTCGACGCTATTTAATTTTGATGCTTAATATGTTATTGAATAATATTATGTTTATTTGTGATTTATGCTATTTTTTAAATATTATTGATTTTATAATTGTAACTTCGGGATCAGGTGGCAGTAGAACATGTTACCTGATGGTTACATCAGGACCGTGTGCACATCGGTATAAATCGAAGACTGATAATAGAAAAATATTTATGTGATGTTCCTTGGTCGAGCATAGCTCTCTAGACTTGTGAAAATTTTGATTTGCCGAAAGAAAGGTCCTTGGTCGAGCATTAGTCTCTAGGCACCGATTGTATTGGTAATTAAGTGACCAACTGGATTTAAGGACCCTGGTTGAGCTTTACTCTCTAGGTGTCAGTCTTATTGGAATAAGAGAGCTGAAAGGTTTATAGATTGGAGTTTAGAGTTCTATTAAGGTACTCGCCTCGTACATGTTAAAATTATATTTTTCTGAATTATAACATGACACACGTATATTATATCTTATACTATTTCAATAAGTATTTTATTTGGATGGTTGTATTTATTTTTAGATTATATAATTTTAACTCACTCTCAAGACTGACAGTCTCAATTTAATTTTTCAGGTGTCAACTAGGTCTTCCGCAGTTCTTCTCCTTGGCGGCTCGACTTCCTCCTTCTTTGGGTTTAATGTAATTGAATTTATTTTTAAATCTGATTATTAAAAATCTAGATTTTCCACACTAGTGATTTTAAAACTTTTTTTTTTGCATGTTAAATCAATTGGACAAGTGTTATCTAATTATGCTGGGGGACTAATATAAATATATATTATTTGTGTGGTTGAATATTAGCAGTGAAATACTGTTATAATGGATAAAATTATATTTTAATTGAGTTATTGATTAGTCAGGCTTGCTACAGATTTCGGTGGTCTTACGCTTACCCATTCTTTAGCATTGGTCATGGGTCCATAGGTTGAGTCATGACAGCGTCATCGAAGGGCACATGGATACCCGTAAAGTCTATCGTTATGATGGTAGCGCAAGACAGTAGAGATAGTGCCAGCTCATCGACCAGAGTGTGGAAGGTATGAGTAGTATCCATCCATTTCTCGAGAAGCGTGTATACCAAGATATAATCTGTCCTTTCAGTAACTAACAGAAGTGTAGCCACAAATGGAGAAAAGCTAGTGTCGCTGATCCTAGCCTGAATAGAGCTTGGGAGCTCGTCAAACCACTCATAAACCCCATAGAAATTTCTAGCGAACCGAATTGATACAATGTCACTTTAGAAAAGTGCAAACGCATGTATGTAAACACAATGCACATACAAAAGACTCTAATTAGGTAAGTATGACATTAACTTATTCTTATTTTATGCTATGCAAAGCCGATCGGCTATGCGCACAACCAAATCAACTATATGGGTTAGGGAACTGAACTATTCACACTTTTTTCTGAAATATTACACCTAATCTTGATAAATGACATGCATATCTAGTTTATAAGTGAAAGAAACAAAGTTTAAAGTCTGAAATAATGGTTGAAAATGCCCGATGAGTGTTCAATTTTGCCAATAGAGGAACTTCTTCTCCTTTGACAAGCCCAAGGTCATTCTAGCAAGAAATTGAAGGTGAAAACTCCTAGTTTTGTGCAATTAAAGTGCGTCCTGAGAATCTAAATGATGAGGCCGCCATCTCAAAACTGATTTCGTGAAATTTGATTAAGAAATTAGAAAGAAATCAAAGAAAGAGCGAAAAAGAATGTGAGAGAAAACAAAAGAGAAAATAGGTAAAGTAAGTAGTGAATGGGATGGAAGGATATATATATATATATGTGTGTCCAAAGGGGGAAAAATGTCATTTAGACCCTTAACACTGTTAAAATTACATTTTTAGTCCATATATGGACCAAATACTGATACAAGTCACCGAAAGACATTTGGAAGATCAATTTGCATCTCAAGACAGGAATTTTAAAAAATTTACGAATTAGATCTTCGACCCATCAAAGTTACGTTTTAGTTTTTGGGTGGACCAAGTACTAGTATAACTTCCAAAGGACATCAATTGAGTTAGATTGCACCTTGAAGTGGGAACTTCTAATCAAAAGCATGGAAGTGAAAAATCACCAAACTAACCCGAAGTAGCAAATATAATGAAATTATGTCCTGAAATGGAAAGTAGACAAAGGAAAGTTTCTGCAAAGACAAAATCAATGGGCGTAATTCTCAAATCGACGGGCATGGTTCTTGAATTGATGGGTGAAGTTCCTAAATTGACGGGCGTGGTTCCTAAATCGACAAGCAAGGTTCTAAAATCGATGTGCGTGGTTCCCAAATCGATGGGCGTAGTTCCTAAAATTATAAACTACAGAAATATAAAAATAGAAAGCAAAAAAGGCAAAAAAATAACAAAATTAAATCCCTAATGCTTAAAATAAAAAAAAAATAGCTAAAAACATATGAAGGGGGTGTAATTTGTCAAAAACTACTGAAACGGGCGAGCAAGGAATGAACAGGGATTGGCTGTAGGGCAGAGCCGATCAGCTCTATGGCTACTTCAAGCAACAGGTCGATTGTTATCTCGAGTTTTCAACAAAAATCACACACTAAAACCCCCAAACACCAATTCAAACATGTAAAAAAGGGAAAATCAATTAGTATAGAATAAAAATTGATGAAGCAAACAGTCAGATAATAAAATAAGGGATTCAAGTCTAAATATGAGAAAGTAGACATTTTAGGCAAGAGTTACTATAATTTAAATAAAAGCAAGTACATATGCGAAATCCATTGAATTATCATCCTAAGTCCGATTGATATTCAAGAATAAACAAAAATAAAACTGGTTATTAATCAAAGATTGTAGATTCATCAAATAGTAAAAAAAAACTTTTCTAAAAAGTGCTTTAATAGCACAACAGTTTCAATATAATCATATTCATGGCATCCATTACACAATTGCCCTAGCATATAAATCTAAACAACTAGCCTAAAAGTTATCAAATTTGGATCCTTTGCATACAAATCTAAACAAAACAGAAATCAAATGATTCAAATTGTCACAAAGAATATTGAATGTAAATCTAAGCATGTTATGAAATTAATCCTAATCATATGAAAATTAAAGCACTCTAATTAGAAAAGAAAAATGATGAGATGGATAGAAGAGCCCTCATGTTGTCATTGTATTGTGTAGATCCTTGAGTCTTAGGAGTATAGAAGGAGGTCGATCCAAAAACCGGGTAGGATCTTGACTGTTTAGGCTATTTGTGTTTATTTTTGAAAATCTCAATATATATGCCAAAAGCTTATCAATCTTTCTCTGCCAAGATTTCCTCCACCCCCCACCCCCGGTCTAGGATTTCCTTTTCTATTTATTGGACAATCCTAGAGACTAGGATAAATACCCCTTTAATTATCGATAATTTTAAAAAATTAAAAATGATTAAAGGATTGTATCAAAATCTTTTCTAATGATAAATACATGCTTTTAAAAAAATTTGAGATTTATTATTGATAAATATCCATTTAATTATAAAAATAATCAAACAATAGATAATTATTGATAAAATTCCTTTTCAAAAATTAATTTTGATAATTACGGGGATTAAAAATTTGAAATATATTAAAATTAAGCACAAAAATTGGATTTTGAGCAAACCGGCTCTGAAGGTTAGAAGACTCAAAAAAATTTACATTTTAGTTCTTGAACTTGGCCATTTAATTGATTTTGACCAAAAATTGACTTTTTCAGTCAATTTGGTCCAATTTAGATGTTTCTAATTTAAGAAAAAAATAAGATTTTGGCTTGATTACTCATAACCCTAGTCAAGACCTTGACTTTCCTCAGCCCCATGAGACTTGTAAGGAAAAATAATTTTTATCATCGGATTTTCCGTAAATCTTTTAATATCTAGATTCAGAAATTGGATGCTTACAATAAGTATATCCAATATAAATCTATCTAAAGATAAATCTATAGATATCTTTATTTCCACTAACTATTATTCCAAAATAATTCTTAATATAAATCCTAATAAAAATAAAAATAACTAAAATATCTCTAGATAAATAGTAAATTCCGGCTAGCACAATAAAGAGTAAATCTATATGTCTTAGTTTCGGAACTTGACAGCAAAACACTTTATTAAGTCCTTTTCCTGTATAACTTGCCCATAAATTCTCTTATTGGCTAATATAATCTAAAATTAGAAAATTAAACTTGTAAAGTATATACATAGAACATTTATTATTTAAGCTCTAAAATATCCTAAATAACTATGTATACCTCTGCACAAACTTCTTTAAGGTTTTAAATAACGGTCCACCTATTCAGATTACAAAACAGTTTAAACTTTTAAATGGTAAAAAAATAATATTATCACGACCCGTTCTGTGGGCCTGTGACCGACACTAGGGAATGGGTAGGCGTAAGGCCACCGAATCCCGTAGTAAATCTAACCATTCACTGACTTAATTAAATCTCATCTAATATCACTGATGTCACAATTTATCTTAACCATTAAATTCTACATATTTAATTCGGTATGCCAGTAGAATTAGGCAAGACCCGGAATTACATAAAATTACAACTGATAAGTCTATTACTTCTACTGCGGAGAATATAAAATTTTACAAGTCAAACAATACCAAATCAAATACATCAGCCGATGATGAAGGAGTCGGGTTACTAGATAAGAGTCGCGGAAAGACCAACAATCACAGATCTGAAAAACAGTAAAATTGAGACTGTCAGTCTCGAGAGTGAGTTAAAATCATATATCTAAAAATATTTACAATACTTCCATAATACATTTATTTAATTTGAAATAAATAATAAGTCATGCAAAAATATACGTGTCATGTCATGCTTAAATAAAAAATATAACTTTCACATACTACGGGACGGAGTACCTCAGCAGAACCCTAATCTCAACACTAACATATCGGCTCTCTCATTCTAACAGAACTGGCGCCTAGAGAGTGAAGCTCGACCAGTGTCCTTAAATCCAGTTCAGTCACTTAATTATCACTAACTCTCTTAGCCTTTCGGCTCTCTTATTCTAATAAGACTGGCGCCCAAAGAGCGAAGCTCGACCAGGGTCCTTAAATCCAGTCTGGTCACTTAAGTTTTCAAATAAGTTAGCGCCTAGAGAGCAATGCTCGACCAAGGATCTTTACACCGGCAAACACACTCTACTAAGCCCAGAGAGCGATGCTCAACCAGGGCAAGTCCTAAATTTAGCTTTTTAAATTTACCTTTTTTCCCTTTTGCTATCAGTCTCGGATTCATACCGGTGCACTCATCAAATAGCATGTTCTACAGCCGTCCCATCCCGAGTCAACACGAAACAATAAAATCATAATGCAGAAAATGAGACTTATATAAATGCGATTAAAATAACTGATTAAAATATTAAATCATGTAATCAAAATTATTTCGTAAAATCTCAGCATAACACATGTAAACAGACATATGACTTTAACTCACAGTTTTGACAACATCCTAGCTCTGCTCCGATGCTTCGGATGGATCTAGCCGAACTGACAGATTATCTAATCATGGAAAACAACTTAATCAATAACATTGAAACATTTGACAATTAACCCTAGGTCTAAATTCCTAGGACTGACTGTCTAAAAATCTCGACTCGAGTAAATTCTACCTAAAATACGGACATTTACCCCTGTAAAACGGGTCCAGGACCTGCCAGAAAACACTTCAAATATTCAACAATTTATTTTAACAGGAGTCGGGTCCCCAAGACTTCATTATTTTTTCTGACTCCGCCACACATCATAATTCACGACTAAAGGCAGACAGTCCGACAAGCAATTATTTTAACTAACAATATTTCTAATGCTCAACACAATTCAATAAACACATAATTTACCAAAGAATTCTAAAATCAACGGGCCACAGAATTACCGAGACGCTTAATCGCTCAATCGACTCGCCTCCAACCGCTGGAGTCCAATCGACGATTCGAATGCACCAACTGACTCGAAACAACGCGCTGATGACGATCCTTGCTTTCGATCTTCCGATCCAACTCCTGATCATTCAGAGAGATTTACGGACGATCTTGACTGTCGATTTTCAAACGGAGTCCGATCGCCACGAAACCGGTGCCGTTGGAAAGCTTGAGTTGAGGAGAGCCCGGATATGTCCTTCGATCGGCCAAAGCCGAAGCTCGCCAAAAAAGTCAGAAAACGCCAGCTGCCACCCACTTTATCTCTCTACTGCGAACTTCCAACTCCGTCACCATTTGCATCGTCGCTGCCGCCAAAATAAAGCCCAGGCCAAGGGGAGTCGATCGCCACTCGACTCGCCCGCCACCACCGCCGGAAACGCTCGGAATGGTGTCCGAAAGTCGCTGCCTCCTTCACGCTTTTTCCACTGCTTAGCATCGCCGCTCCCCGCCGATGCCGCCGCCACTTCATCGGCCACTCACCAACGACCGGCATGACTCCTACGATCTCCTCTCTCCCGACACGCCCGATGCTCCTCTTCTTTTTCTTCTTCTTCTTCTCTATAACGACATTTGGGGCCTAAACTTTTCATCTTTACCATTTAATCCCTCAACTCTTTAATTACTAACAATTTCATCTTGTAAAAGTTTTAATTAACCCTTAAACTTTTCTTGAACTTTTCAATTAAGCCCCTAACTATTTAATTTGGGCCAAATTAGAATTATTTAAAAATATACAATTACATATTTACCCTTGCTTTTAAAAGTAAAATTATCAAAAAGCTCTTGCCGACATATTTAATTACAAAAATACCAAACAAATAAATTTTCATTAAAACCCATATTAATAAAATTATACTTTTAATCCTTATCCAAAATAAATTTCCAATTTACTCCTAACACAATTAATTTAATTAATCATTTGCTAAATATTTTTCAACTAAAATTTAACACCATTAGCTACTTTAAAATGCCATTTTTTCCAATAATTCTTTTATAAAATATCCTTTACTATTTCTTCTATAACTCTCAAGTATAGAATTTTAATTCATATTTTCATTTTGGAGAAAATTTGAATAACCCAAAAATATAATTTATTTTTCAAAGAATTTACTTAATTAATTTCTTAAAAATCAAACTAACTGGATATAGGAAATAACTCCCTTATTTATCTAGTATTAAAATTCAAAATTCCATTTAAATTATTCTAATTTAAAAAAACTAAAAATAAAAAAATTAATTTAAATAAAAACTCATTTATTAATTATTATTAATATTATTATTATTAAAAAAAATTTTGAATATTAAAAATATGATATCTGCAAAAATATATTATTCATCTCTTAATCTTCATATAATATAAATTATTATAACCATTTTCTTTTACTTCATCAGTTGATTAGACCTGGTACTGCAGAAAGCATGGTACTCTACAAGAGCTTCTTCCTCTACTTTGAATACCTTGAATAAGTTTCCGCCGTGACCAAAAACATAAGATACCCATGATTCCTAACTATAGTATATTTTAGTCAGATAGCCTCCAAAAACAACATAAAACCTTTATTTATTCTTATCTTTAAACTAACATTCTCTAATATTTGAATTAGCATAATAATCGAATCCATTCTTACTCTAGCTTACTTCTTCCTTCAGCTTTCCTTCAAAATAAGCATAATATCTTGCAACTGCTTTGTACTCAGATTTGAAAGACCTATATAGGCTACTATTATAACCAAGCACGTAAGGTTCACAGTCCTCCTAACTTGAATAAACTCCAGTTATCAATCCTCTAGATGTAATAAACAATCTATTTTGTTTTTTTCGTCTTCAAACAAAGAAAGAAATATTATAGCTTCATCAAATAAGAATTCATCTTATGTTGATGACTAACTTTTAAAAAATCTTTCTTATTGAATATTGAATTATTAATTAAATGAGTTCCTTTGAAAATATAATGTGAATTAAATGAAAAGAATAAAATATGTAGTTAAATTAAAATTTTAAATATGAAACTTTAACTAAATTAATTGGATAACCTAAATGATACAATAATCTCCATAAAATATAAAAAATATAAAATGACATTACCATCCTTACTAATATATCAAAAGTTATTTAAAAAAAAAAAAAAGAACAGTTCTAGCTTGCTAGAATGTAGCCAACCAAATTTGTGCTATTATGTAAACCAATTTCATATATCAACACGCATGCAAAGTTCAGCTTTTAATTAAGAAAATCGGAAAATGCTTCAACTTGCACGATAACGTCATGGATAAGGTTTGAGTGGATGAATTTTACATCATTGTGCATTGATGGCTAACAAAATAGAATTAATAAGAATGGATGGGATATGGGATATGTTGGTGGACTGGACTTGTTTTTTCAGAAAGGCCCGGTAAGCACAGCCCAAGTTAAGGGTATTTATGGAAACACATAAGTTAAAACAAACTTTTCAAATAATTTTGATTTCTTGATTTCTTTCTTTCAGATGAAAACAACCATCTTAAAAGAAGAGGGACCAGCGTGCGACACTAAAGAGATATCTACTTGCTAATAACTTCATTTCATTTGCCGTCTCCTTGTGCACGCTTGACGAGTCTTGAAGCCGCAGGCACGGCTGCATGACGTGCAAGACAATTGTAAATTTATATTTTTTATATTTTCGAAAAAAAACTCTTATCTATTTAGGTGTCATATCCTCATTTATATATTAAAATCTTAAACGAATTATACATACCATCAATTATTTTATATTTAATAAATTAATAATTTTTATTAATTAACTAAGTTTTAAATATTTTATTGTATTTTTTAAGTAATCTAACTTAATAAACTAATAATTATAATATTTAATATTTGTTAATCAATTAAATATATTAATTTACAAAATCTAATATATTTATTAATTTTAAATTATTAAATATATATTAAATATTTAATATTAAAATATAAAATATTATACAAGTGTCCTTCACCTATTAATTAATGGAATATGCTTCAAGTACAGCTCTCTCTCTTTTCTTTTTTTACAGCAGCAGTCAGAGTGACTGCACACCCAAAACAGACGTTTCTCGAAAGCTCTGATGACAGGTTTGCCCCTGCATGATTCATATTATAACTTTTAACGGCTGATGAAAGGCAAGATAATCAAAATCTAATATGACCCGGCAACAACTTTTCTTCTATCTCCATATATATACACACACACCAAATAATCAAATCTTAGATGTATTAATACTACAAAGGTTCATAATTTATATAGCTTTTAGGAGAAATGGTAGAGTGGCTACGTTGGGCTGTCGTAGTAGCTGTGGTGGCTATAACAATCACCATACAGGATGGTGGAGTTAGCGGAGGAGATGTAGTGTACGACGGAAGATCTCTCATCATTGAAGGGCAAAGAAAAATTCTGTTTTCGGGTTCCATTCACTATCCCCGAAGCACTCCTGAGGTACACGGCCCCTTCGTTTTTTTCCATATTGCATATCATTATTATTATTATTATTAATTTCTTTTTTATTTTTCTGGTTATAGCCTTTCGGTTAAAATTTAAATATGCTCTGTATCAGTTCAAAACTTGATATCTGGGTTTCAGTTTGCTCAATCTATTGTCATGGGTCTTAAATCTGTTTTTACAACTTCGCCAATTTTAGGACAGCTGCAAATAGATGTATGTCTCTAGCAGGAGTAGTATAAAATGAGGTTAAGATATAATATGTATCATGCAATTAACATATTCGGAGTATATGTTTTGTATGTGCTCTTAAAGAAAGCTACTGAGATAGAAATGTATTTAAAAACTTATTTTAGCGTTGGAGTCAAATTTGACCTTTCATGCCAAATTAACATAATACTTTCAGTTTAAGGCGGATTAAGCATCCTTTCCGACAGCCTTCAACTGTGAAAGGCTTGAAACTTAATTTAAAATTAATTAATTCTAGGGAATTAATTAATTAGGAAGAGAAGTAAAATTAAATTAGAAAAAGACAGAAAGAAATTATTAGATTTAGTTGGATTTATACACGCGCGCAAAAAGATTGTCAGAATGAGTGCTTAGTTGGCTTTGAAAAAGCACCACTAAAGCTCAAAATTCAATTAAAAGCTTAAAATGACATTAAATTTTTATTTTTTTAAGCTAAAGTCTTGGTCTCCTTCCACTACAATATGATATGAAATTTGGTGAAGTGTGCCACGTCATGTTTAGTATTTTACTACTTCAAGTGGCTGAATTTCACATTCCTTGCCACATCACAATTTTTGATTGGTACTTTCTGAACTATGTTATATTTGGAAAATCTGTAATAAAACTAGAAAAAGACCGAATATCCTAGCTATAATTCATACTCTCCTTTTTGGGCCTTCTATTAAATCACGGGTACAACAGGCGAGGAGACAGTACCAGGTGAAGCCAAAAGTTGCTAGATGCCGGTGATACTTTGATAGCTGTAACCAAGAAAATGTAGGATTGGGAAGCGGGGTCCACTCTGACATTTGGTGGCACTAGATAATCTAAAAAATAAAAGAAAACTTTGATTTTTTATTAAATTTATAATTTTTTTGTTTTTATTTTTATTATATTAGAATATTAAAAATATAATTTTAAGTTTTTTAAAAAAGAATTTACAATTTTAGTGGATTTTTATTCTTTTTAAATTGTTTTATCTAAAACAATTAAAAATACCTAAAAATAATTGAAAAGTGGCTGGAAAAATAAAAAATAATGAGAAACAAATGAAAAATAACAATACTGTAAATATAAAGAGTAATATCTTAAGAAAAGATTTACACAGTAAAAATAATATATTTTTATTAATTTTAGTATATTTTAAAAAGTTTTCAAAGATAAAATTTAATCTTTTATTCATCCATATATACTTTTTTAATAAAACTAAAATTTTGTTAATTAAATAAATTTCAAATGTAATATTATTAATAATAAAAGTTAATATTATTAATAATAATACAATAGAAAATAATATAATATTGAGATACAATATGTTCAGACTAATAAATTACCTCGAATATGTTAGTGCGAAACTTAAGCGTCTCAGTGCTATGTAAAAAGTCTCGGGATATCAATACGACACTAACTCTAATCCATAATCATAAACCACATATTATCCAATAATTGAAACCAATTAATACATAACTAAATCTAAAAAGAAATATGTTTCTCATATTTTTATAAATAAGATTTCTAATTGAATTGTTGGTATTAAATTTTACTACTATTTTTTTAAATATACAATATTGAGAAGTCGTTTAATCTCTCATGTGACTTTACATGCAAAATTTTAATTAAATTATTGGAATTAAAATTTACTACTATCTTTTATGAAATATACAATATTATCAAATCATTTAATTTCTCTTGTAACTTAGTTGATTAGAGGTAATTTTTAAATTAAAGAATATAAATAATATTGAGTATGATGTGTTTAGATATTATAAATAATTCTTTTGGGCCTATATAATATAGTCAAAAGCCGAATAAATTAACTCTATATTAAATGACTTAAAGAAATATGCCTAATTATTAATTAAATTCTGAATTTTATACTTTTAACAGTTTTATCTAATTATTTTAAAATGAATAGTCATACTTTCAATTTATTTTTAAAAACACTTTTTAATGTCAATTTTTAAAATTTCACGATAAGAAAAATAACGAATTATACTTATTAAAAGAATAATAATTATGAATCAGTAAAAATAATTTGTCCTAAATTTAACAATATGGTCATTAAAAGTTTCACATATGTACATCTTTTTTACTAACTAATTTTATTTTTAATAAATAAAATTGACTTAACACGTTATTTTTTTCATTGTAAAATTTCAAAAATTATTGTCGAAAAGTGTTTTTGAAAATAAATTAAAAAAATAAATATTTATTTTAAAATTTTAAGATAATGAAATAAAATTAAGAATTTTAAAGTTTGAAATTTAATTGATAATTATATCTATAAAATATGAGACTCCTATTATTTAAGAAGCCTAAGGCAGCTGCCTATGCAGGCTGCCGTTGGAATCGATAATGTTGGGAAGACCACTATTGAGTACTAGACTAAGTATCACAAATTAAACTCAATTTCCTCCTATATTTTTAAAAATGGGAAAAGGTGTATTTTGACCCCCAATGTTTAGGCCAAGAAGCGGATTGATCCTTAATCTATTTTTTGAAACAAACTGATGTTTTAATGGTGAATTTTTTGACTGCTTGTGTGTGTGTTAGAAGGGAAAAGGATGGATAAACCATCAAATTCAATTGTAGAAGCAACTCATTGAAATCATGGTCAAACGATACTGCTTGATGTTGCTATCACTTTATTATCTTCGCTAAATGGATTTCTAAGAGCCTGTTTGTATGGAGGTTTTTCAAGATTTTTGAGGATTTTATAAAGTTTTGAAGCCTTCAATCCTTATTTGGGAAGGAAGTATTAATTTAGAAAGTAATTTTTGAGAGTTTTTAAAAACCTCTAAAACCCTGTAAATCTCAACCTACCAAATCGGTGGGTTGAGAAGGTTATAGTTTAAAAAAACTATACATTACCTTCTAAAACCTTCATTTACTATCTGTTTTTCCCAAATTAAATAAAATTAAAAACTTTACCTTATCTGTTAAAACTTTATTTCTATCTACTTTATAAAATCTTACTTTATCTTACACTCAATTTTGCCAATCATAAGGCAAGCTTGTATCAGGTCACATTTAAACTCTTCACACCTACTTCATTATAGAGTTTTAAAGCTTTGCTTTAGTGTTGCTTTTGACCAATTACTAACTGCAAAAACTCTCATATCCTTTGATTGTGTTTTTAAAGGATAAATATAAATTTCTAGATTTTTGGGTTTTTATTTAAGTATTTTAAGGCTCTTTTACATAAATAGTGAAAGTCTAGTTTTTGTTTAAAGAATTATTATTTATTTTGAAAAAAATTCATATTATTGAAAAAGAAATTAAACGATACTCTTTTATAATAATGTGAAAGATGGAAAGATTGAAACTGAAAAATAATAAATTTAGTTGATATGGTTACTTCTAATAAAAATTAAAGGAAAATCACGTCATCTGTAGCTAATAGAAATTTATTTTTCCATTTAATGAGGTGCTAAAAATGTGACACAAAAATTACGATCTTTCTTATTATTTGCTCTAAAAAATAGATCAAGAATCGATCCGTTCATTTTTCTGAATGTTAGGGTCCAAAATACACCTTTTTCCTTTTCAAATTTATCCTATGGGGAGGACTAGGAATAAAAAGTATCGAATCCATTGCCATTCATAGGTCTGCCGTAGACAAAAAAGAAAAGAAAAACATAATAATTGTACAATACAAGAGGGTTGCATAGTCATAAGAGAGATCCAAATTTCATTATAATGGTCCCTATTATATTAATTGGCATTATATAGTATATATATATATTTTTATCCGGAAAGCTTGGAAAGGTCATTTGGAATACAAATCTGATATTAAGTGGCTTTAATTTTTCGGTACAGATGTGGCCATCTTTAATAGGCAAAGCCAAGGAAGGGGGACTAGATGTCATTCAAACTTATGTGTTTTGGAACCTCCATGAGCCTCAACCTGGACAAGTTGGTATAATAATATTCAGCTTCCTTCTTCTTTTTCTCTCTTTCTCACACACTTGTATTTGGATGTTATGCAGTACGATTTCAGTGGAAGATATGATTTGGTGAAATTTGTAAAGGAAATTCAAGCACAGGGTCTTTATGTCTGCCTCAGAATTGGACCCTTTATCGAAAGTGAATGGACTTATGGGTATGTAATTCATAGTAAAATGTTGGCGAATCGGTTTCTCAAATTTTCGGTTTTTTTCTATTGAGATTTTAAATTTTTATTGATAGATTGTATCTTTATTTTTTAGTTTTATTAAAAGTTTCTTACATATGTTTTATGTGATATTTATATGTTTTATGCTTTAATTAATGACTATTAAGTTCTTAATAATAGTAAAAGTAAAGTACAAAAATTTAATAAAATAAAATTAAAATTAAAAAGTTTAATAAATTAAAACTAAAACATTCAAAAGCTTAAAAATACATTTTGCTCAAAAGTTTACATTCTATAGTATCATATGCTTGTTTATTGGCCAAATGCATATTAGGACAATTAAATGATATTTAAACACATTTTGATACGTAGCTTTATGTAATATATCTACATATTTTACTCATAAATATTTTAAATCTATATAATATATAGAAGCATGAAAAGATAGGAGAATTTTTAAAGTAACTAAAATACTATTAGAATTAATCACTAATTACTAATTTTACCATATGATTCTATATATAATTAATTTAATTTTCTAATCCTAATAGAATTATTTAGTGATTATTCTAATTCAACCTAAATCCTATCAAAATCTCATACAAATAATCCTATAAAAAATTGATGAATTACTATATCACACTATATATATACCTAGAATGAATTCAAATAATTCAATATAAATTTTCACAAAAAGATTAAAGATAAAAAATCTAAAAAAGAAGGTATGATACCTTTTATTTTATTTTATTGATATATTAATTCATGTATTTATTATTATTATAATACTTCATTCATATAATTATTTACTATTTAATATTTTTGTTAATATTCTATCCATTTTTTTATAAAAATTTAAAATTCATCTCTTCTTATATTCTTTTAACTATGATAAATATTTTATTTTATTTAATTATAATAATTTTACTATTAAAAATACTTTATTATAAATTAAAAATTAAAAATTTATTGAAACTAAAATATTTAAACTTTTTCATATTTCTTTCTGTATTAATATGAAGAATTTATTTTAATATTTCTATTAAATATTATTAAAATAATATAATTAAATTATTTTAAGAAAGTAAAAATAATCATTTAATTAAAATAAATTATTTTTGATAAAAATAATTTTAAAAAAATATAGTTGGATAAACTAAACATATAAAGCTTAGTATTAATAATGAGTCATTAAATCAAAATAAAAATTTAATTAAAATTTATTTATTTATTAAGTTTGTAAAGTATGCAATAACACATGGATTCCTACTATAAAAGAAAATACTAATAAAATAGTGAAATATTTTTAATAAATATTATATTATATTATTAATATAAAAATATAAAAATATTTTAATTTTATAATAGTAATTTACTCCTGTAAATTTTACTAAAATAATATAATTCCTATGTTTATTAAGTTAAATAAAAAAATTAAAATATGTAATAAAATTATTTATTAATATTAAAATGACTAAATAATTTAAATTTAAATATTAAAATATCCATCCGTCAATGATTATTTTTATTTTCTTTTTGCTATATCATTTTATGCAAGTATTTTGCACGTGTATAATGACTATGATGATGTTAAAAGGATCGTTTGCAGGGGACTCCCTTTTTGGTTGCATGATGTTCCTGGCATTGTTTATCGGACGGATAATCAACCCTTCAAGGTATGCATACCTACCTGCTTCTCCATATATTTCTCATATAAACTTGTTATATAGTAGATTGAGGGGCACTTTAATTCTATATAATTCACTAGCAATTTGCTCATGAATATTTTATTTATTTTATATTTTATATATAATTTAATTTGTAATGATATTAATATAGAAGAATAATTTTTACTTTTATTTTATAATAATTTTGTTTATATTTATAGTAATACTTTTATAATACCTTTTATGAAATTTCTATATTTATTATATATTATGGTAAATATATATGAGAAATATATATATGTATCAATTTTAATTTTTAATTTATTTCTTATATTAATAAATTTTCATGTGTAATAATTATTTTTAATAAATCAGATTGTTAAAATCCTTACAATTTATTTATTATTATTATTATTATTTTTGATATTACAATTATATATATATATATATATATATATATATATTTTGATAATTATTTTTGTTCATTATATTGTATCAATAAGTTTTTCAACATGTCAAAAATTTTATTAACTATTTTTATTTTAAATTTAATATTTTAATATTTTTACTATTTTATTATTATTATTATTATTATTATTATTATTATGAATCTGAACATATATTTTATTGTAAAGCTAATAAGGATTATTATTAATATGTAGTAGTTAGAACAATTATTATATTTATTGTAATATCTTAATAATATAACATCTTTATATTTAAATAAATTATAAATTTTTGTTATATATATTATTAGCATTTAAAATCATATTTAATTCTTTATAAATATTTATACATTTTTATGAATATGCCACACTCATTTTCTCATTGTAAAATAACATAACATGATTTTATAAAATTTTGCTAAATAGAGTCTCAAGAAAAATTTTGCCTCCTTTATAATGCACAATTATTGATAAGTTTATGATATAAATTGTTAATTTGAAATATTTTGTTTTAATAAAAATTATTACATTATAAAAATAATTTTATTTTTTTATTTTTTATTTTAATAGAAATTAATATTATTATTTTATATATATATCTTTAAAATTTAATAATTATAAAAGATAATTAGAAAATTCATAATAGATATATAATAAATTAGTAGCATTATGTAATCACTAAATTTTTTTATTATATTTAGTTACCATTTTATTTTAATAAGCATTTAGTAATATCATCTTATTTACGTATGCTAATCTACAATCATTAATAATCTTATGAAAATATAATTATATTTAGTTATTATTTTACAGTTAGTAAATATTTAATATTATCATTTTAATTTAATAACTTTAAAATTTAATGGTCATAAAAGAACAATAAAAAAATAAATATATACTAAATTAGTGGCATTATATAATCATTATTTTTTATATTTAGCTATTATTTTATTTTAATAAGTACTTAATTATACCGTTTTATTTATTTAGTATTTAATATTAGAATAAATTTAATATTATTATTTTATTTGATTAGTATTTAATGTCATAATAAAGTATTGTATAACCATATTAAAGCCGCATATATTTAATTATTGAAATTCTACATGATGTGACTTTATAAAATGTTGCCGGATGGAATTTCATGAAATTTTTTCCGATATACAAAATATATATATATATATATATATATATATATATATATATATATATATATATATATATATATATATATACACCAAGCACCCCTTTCAAATTCTGTTAGTAGAGCCTGAAAGTAGCACTAATGAGCATACAAGATTTTATGGGGCGGATTAAGCCAAAAACGTTTTTTTTTCGAAAGTCTCAACATATATATATATATATATATATATATATATTATAAATTGTAGATGAGCTTGTACTAATACATAATTATTGATAAGTTTATGATATAAATTTTTAGTTTGAAATATTTTATTTTAATAAAAATATTACATTATAAAAATAATTTCATTTAATTATTATTTTATTTTAATAAGAAATTAATATTATCATTTTATATAATTTTAAAATTTAATGGTTATAAAAATAATTAGAAAATTTCATAATAGATATATAATAAATTGGTGTTATTATGTAATCACTAATTTTTTATTATATCTAGTTACCATTTTATTTTAATAAATATTTAATAATATCATGTTATTTGATTCGTATTTAATATTATAATACATTTAGTGTTATTATTTTATTTAATTAATATTTAATATCATAATAGACTTTTATATAAATCACATTAAAGTTACATGTATTTTTATTAAAATTTTATATGACGTGGCTTTATAAGAATTTGCCAAGTAGAGTCTAGTGAGAAAATTAATTATGATTATTTTATCATGTATTTTAGATAACATGATAACTTATGTTGATTATAATTTTAAGAATTAAATTCAAATTTGGTATTCAGGATTTTATAATCCAATAATAATCATAACTAGATGAAATCTAAAATTTGCTTTTAGATAAAATATCAACAAATTGGTTCCAAATAATGGTGGAAATTATGCAACATGATAAACATATTTTAGGTTAACAAGAAAGAATTTGATTTTGTGGAAATCGTATCGTGTGGTTATATTTATTAATTAGTTGATGGCTAATATTAAAAATTAGCCTATAAGATTTTAACAGTTTTCAATTGGATGCTATACTTTAATGGAAATTTAATGAATTACAATCACTTCTAATTATGAAAATTATTTGCTAATAGAATAACTTACCAACACCAATTTTTTTTTGTTTATATTTATTATTTGCAGTTGTACATGCAAAATTTTACTACAAAAATAGTGAATTTGATGAAGTCGGAGGGATTATATGCTTCACAAGGAGGACCAATAATATTATCACAGGTAAAGTAAGAAGGCATTTGGTTAATGCATAATATTTTACAATAATATGGCTTAATGCATATGGAGAACTTGAATTTTACATAGTTTGTTAGTTGGCCTACTTAGTTTTATTTTTTGCCCTTTGGAAACTTAAATTGGCACTTTTAAAACATGTTAGCACTTTTTTGCTAATAAATAAAGTGTGAAAATCAAATGAATTTCAAAAAGTGAACCTCAATAGGGATCCCTATAAGTTCTTTTAATTGTTATATAATATCTTTTTGGTCCTTATAAATTTTGTTTAATAGTTCATAATTTCATAAAATATCTTTTTGACCCCTAAATTTTCTAATGTTTCAAAATATTTATAATGTCTTTTGACTCTCATTTTAAAATATATTTACTTAGATGTCTAAAGTTGAAAAATATGTGTTTATAATTAAATCTGGACTTTCATATTTATAATCCCTATAAGTTCATTTACTTAGATGTCTAATTTATGGATTATTTTAATATTAATTTTTAAAAAAAATCATAATTTAGAACACTTGATAAACACATTATTTTATAAATTTAATATGGTTGTGAAAACTTAATAATTTGGTTAAACTTAATTTACATTATCATTAAGTTCATAGATATAATTTTATATTTATTATT
The DNA here is from genome assembly GCF_019578655.1 of Ricinus communis. Lineage (NCBI taxonomy): Eukaryota > Viridiplantae > Streptophyta > Magnoliopsida > Malpighiales > Euphorbiaceae > Ricinus > Ricinus communis. The sequence goes on from NC_063262.1 coordinate 13,832,125, forward strand.
ATTGCATACATTATAAGATTAATAATAATAATAATATTATTATTATTATTTAAGACTTAATTTAATTGATTTTTAATATTTTCAAAATGATGAAATTTTGTATATTATTATTTAGAAAAAAGATAATTTCTAAATAATAACTAATACAGAGTTAAAAATTAATAAAAATTATAAAATAGTGTATAAAATTAATAGGAGTATGAAAGTTTTTAAGAATTACGAAATATCAAAAACATTATTTTATAAAAATAATAATAATAAGATTAGCGAGAGTATATGGAAGCTCATACATTTAAAATTCAGGGTATTGCATATGCATTAGGCCTTTAGAAATAGTGTTAGTTAAAATGACAAAAAAAAAAAAGATTAATTAAATATTATAAATTATGAAAATACAGATAGAGAATGAATATGGAAATATTGAAGCAGCTTTCCATGAGAAAGGAAGCTCATACGTCCACTGGGCTGCAAAAATGGCGGTTGACCTCCAAACGGGTGTTCCATGGATCATGTGCAAGCAAATCGATGCTCCTGATCCCGTGGTTAGCGTCTACTTCTTTCATCCCTATCCAGTTATATATATATATTTAACTGATTTTTAATATTTTATAAATTTAATATTATTAATTCTCTTTAATGTTTAATAATTTTTGGATTTACTAAATAAATCAATTATTAGAGTCCACTGCAATGTTGTTTATATGTAAAAGTTGTAGATACTAATAATATGAATGTATTTGCAGATTAATACATGCAATGGGATGAAATGTGGAGAAACTTTTGGAGGGCCTAACTCACCCAACAAACCATCGCTTTGGACAGAAAACTGGACATCATTGTACGCACTTAACTTTCGTCTCCCTCTCTCTGTATACTTCATTGGCCACTCAATTATGCGTATTATTACTACTATTACTACCACTACTACTACTACTAATAATAATAATAATAATAATAATAATAATAATAATAATAACTGGATGACTGATTTTTTCTTATACAATATATATTATTTTTATAAATATAAATATTTTATATTTTAATATTAAATAATTAATAAATATTTAATTATTTAAAACTATTAATATATCAGTTAGTTATTAATTTTATTTATAGATATAAAATACATCTAACTAGAAAAAAAATTTAATAAAAATATAAAACACATACGTAATTTAAATTTTAAATCTAAATATATATTTTATTAATAAATTAATAAATTTAATTTAATATGTTATTAAATTTAAATGTATCAGCTTGATATTGTTAGTTTGATAATGTTATGCTTAAATAATAAAAAAGAGAAGTGTCAAGTCAATATTACGTCAACAGAATATGAGTCATCAATAGAATGTATGATATGCTAGTAAAAATTAATGGAATAATGGTTAAAATAGATTAAATTATATATAATAATTTATAAAATAAATTACGTAAAAATTGGTCCAATCACATGGATTTTACTTTTCTATACTTTTCCATAATAAAAATATTTACGCAAGTCTATTGATAGCATCAAAAACTAACTTTAAGCATCTTTTTAAACATAAAATCAGAATAAGCCATGCTTGTTAAAGTCGAGAAGTCTAACACGGCAAACTAAGGAATCGGATTTCCAGTTTTGCTAACTACGTCAATTAAATAACATTATATCGTGTATGTAATTGAAATTTATAAAATTTATTTATATATATAAAGTTTGTGTTTTAAATAAAATAAAATTTATTTTAAAATTTTATGTATTCAAATTTGTATAGAATCGATTATAACAAACTAAATTCTAATAAAATAGATAGAGTTTTTAAATGATTTCTACGTTAGTTTCTCAATATATTTCGTAGCACTAAAATATCTCATTTAATTTTATTATTTATATTTTATTTTATCTCTTATATATATTTTTTAAATAAAATAAATTTTTAATAAATTTTGATCAAACATAACATTAGTATAAGAAAGAAAAAATTTCATGTCGCTAAAATAAGGATTTGCATTGTTTAAATAAATTAGCAACGATTAGTGATGGTAAATATTCGTTGTTAAATTTTTTATCATTACTTTTTCTTCCACTTCTACATCTATTGACTATCATTATACTCCCATCTCTTTTTCTTCGTATGTTGTAACTACTAACTACAGTTGTTAATCCAATAATAACCACAAAACATTTTTTTCCTCTTAAAAAGAAAACAAAGAAAGATTTTTAGCCGTACATTTTTACTTGGAAGCAAAGCACCTATTGCCTATAAAAGGCAAGAAGTGCATGGCCCTCCAAGCATCCACATATATCTCCAAAAAGAAAAGAGAAGTGAGTAAAAGTAGAGTTTTTGAGAGAAAAAGAGATAAATACAAAAAAAATATATTGTGATTTCACTAATTTATAATTTTAAATGTGTTATTTTCAAACAATGAGATGTATGTGGTTAAAAATTGTGACAAAGGAAGGTATCTCGTCGTTAGAAAATTTTGATTTATAAGAATTTATCCATTTTCACTTAAATCAGCTATTATTATAATGTTGTCCATATTTGATAATGTGAGTTTAGAGCTTAACAACTCCTAATTTCATTATTTGACCGTCAAATTGATCTCATCAGATAAATGACTTCTTAAACCGTGATTTGACGGTCTAACAGCGAAATTAAGAGTTATAAAACTCTAAATTCATATTATCAAACACAAAGAACATAATAATAATAGCTTATTAGAGTGAAGATGGCTAAATCCTTGTGGAGTGAAATTTTTTAACGACGAGGTATCTTTTTAGTCACGATTTATGACTAATGCCTCTGTTTGTCTAAAAAAAAATACATATTTAAAGTTATAAAACAGTGAAATCACGAGTTACTTTTTTGCACTTATCTCAATAGAGAGTTACTTATTCTTTTCTTATATAAATAAAAGGATTACAATTCTTATTCTTATATAGAAATATTTTTATTCTTGTCTATAGTTTTTACCCTAATTTATTAAGAAGTTTTCTATATAGAATTTGTATGTTTAGTTTTCTTCATTGTTATAGTTTTGCAAATTATAAGCTATAATCCTACTCTATTTGGTCTTAATTATTCTTATAAATTATATTAGAGTCTAGTTAGGATATTAATATCTACTTACTATATGCTTTGTGGTTGTCATTAAAAAGTGGATCTTTTCGTATTAAAAAAATAAGCTAAATTGTTAATCACCCATTGAAGGTTGTCGTAGAAGTAGTGGTGGCACTATTTGAGATTGAGAAGTTCAATAGGACCAATTTCTTATTATGAAAATTAAAAATAAAGGCTATCTTGAGAAAAGATAATTGTGTAGTTGCTATAAGTGAAAGGCCAGTATAATTCACAAATGACAATAAATGGAACAAGATAAATGGAAATATTATTGCAAATCTTCATCTAGCACTAGTAAATGTGGTGTTATCAAGAATAAAGGAGAAGACAATGACAAAGGAGATTTGGGATCATCTCACAACTTGTATGAGGCTAAATCACTTCACTATTAAATTTTTCTTATGAAAAAATTATATACTTTGCAATTTTCTGAAGTGGTGAAGTACATAAACGCCTTGAATATTCTATTTTCACAATTTGCATCACTGGGTCATAAAATAGAGTCAAATGAACGTGCTAAACTTTTCAAAGTCTATATATCTCGTATGTTCAACTTATCATTAATTTGACCAATAATATCATCGCCGACTATCTGAACTTTAATAATATTTTAGTTGTTATTCTAGAAGAAAAAATTAGCATAAGAATAAGGAAGATAAGTTGGCAAGTCCGCAATAGGCGAAGGCCTTAATGATGACAAGAGGGAGATCGATGAGACGTGGCTCGAATGGGAGCCAAAATCATAGTATATCAAAGATAAGAAGCAAGAAAAACATGAAGTACTACTACTATGGCAAAGAAAGTCATATGAAGAAGGATTATTATAATTTAAACAAGAAAAATCTCAATCCTTAAGGAAATGTAGCAAGTACCTCAAATGAAGGTGATACTTTATATTATCAAACAACGACAACTATTAAGGTAGAAAGAGATATTGTATAAAGAAATGTCTCTATGCTTCTCGTAGTTCTAATGGTCCACATGCTCGTATGGCTTACTTAGTGCTTATGTATTAAGAAAGAGGTTTAGAGCAGCCAATAGTAGACTAGCAGACACTAGATTCTAGTTAATAGTCAGTTAGAATAAAGTCAAAATTCGTTAAATATTTCATCTTTGTTGCTGAGCTAGTTTTGTATATAAGCAAGCTTAATCGAGCTAATTAATTAATAAATTACATTATCATCAAATCCTAGCTTTGTCACATGGTGTAGGAGCTCTAGGATAAATCTAAAGAGGATTATTTTTCTTTCATCTTCTTATTCACTCTTCTAAGCTTTCAACCTAGCTTCAATGGAGGAGTCGATTTCATAACTCTTCTTCTTCCACAACTCAGCTTAGTCCTTTACAAGATGTTACTTCTCCTTATTTTTTGCATTATTATGAGAATCACAACTCTGTGATTGTCACATCTGAGCTTACTACCACAAATTATGTTTCATAGAGACGTTCTTTCTTACTTGTTATTTCATTAAGAAACAAACAATGCTTCTTAAATGGTACTATTCTTAAGACATCTTCTCAAGATCCTCTATTTCATGCGTGGAAGCATTGTGATAACCTAATTATTGCCTGGCTATTAAGATCAATCTCACCTCCTATTACTTCAATCATATTTTACATGGAAGATGCCAAACAGATTTAGGACAAACACAACAAGAGGTTTTCATAACTTGACAAGTCCAGAATTTGTCATCTTCAATAGTTGCTATCTTCAATTTCTCAAGGTACAAAATCTCTTGATGCTTACATCACTAAGCTAAATGAAATTCTAGAGGAATTGCATAGTTTCATGCCACTACTTCATTATGTTTATGGTAAGTATAATTAATGATTTTTTTTCAAGCCTACATTGACTCACAACAAAAGGATAATGCATTCAGATTTCTTAATGGATTTAATAAGTCGTATCAGGTTGTCAGATCCTATATCACTGTCATGAAATCTTTTCCTTCTCTAGATTGAGCCTATAATATGGTATTCAAAGAAAAGAATCAAAGGCCTTTACTAGCTCAACCATATAGTTCTCATGATGCAGTTGTTATGGCATTCAAGAAAATAAAGTTTGATTTGTATTGCACTCACTATGGTAAAATTGGTCATACCAAAAAATGATATAAGCTAATAGGATTTCCACTAGACTACAAGTTTAATAAGAGAGAAAATAGGCCTAGAAATAAGTATTTATATGGTGTACAATCTCCTCCAACTTCTAGCAGTGCTAATCAAGTTACAAGTTTCATAAATTCAAGCACTCTTAGCACTATTTTACCAAAGCTGAGTCTTACTCAAAAGCAAGTGCAAAAGTTACTTAATCTCATATATACTACATATTTGACTTCATCTTCTGAGGTTGTTGGCCCACATATTCATAATGCAGCAGGTAGTCAATCCTTGGTTCTAAATATTTCTGATAGTTAAATGCATGAGTGCGTGTTCAAAAATAATTCTTTAAATAACTTTTAGATTCTAGACATATGACCAATAAATCATATCTCCTACTCACTTTCATATTTTCACTCTTATTCTCCCGAGTACAATTATCATGTACTATTACCTAATGGAATGAAAGCTAAAGTTATATATATAGGCACAATGTAACTCGACCCTCATATTACTTTTCACAATGTCTTTTGTATCCCTTCTTTTACATTCAATCTAGTTTCTACCAGTAAATTGATATTGTATAATGATATATGCCTCATCTTTTTATTCCAATATTATTTCATTCAGATCCTCTCATCATGATGATTAGACTATCTAGAATTTTTTAAGGACTGTACCGTCTGAAATTGTAAACTTCTTATATTCATAATTCTTTCTCTCAAACTTCTAGTTCAATAATTCACTTAGTGAACACAATATCTTTAGTATCCTACCATTACAAATTAGGTCACATCCATCTTTATCAATTTCCTAGCTTACATCATTCAGCTCAATGTAAAGAAACTTAAAGTGATTTAGCTTGTGCCTCATGTTCAAAGGCTAAACATAAGAGGTTTGTTTTTTCTCATTTACTTGATCATGTAACTCAGATGTTTGATCTTGTCCATATAGATGTAAGGGTCCTCATTGCCAACAAGACAAAAATAAAAATTCTAACTTCCTTATCATTGTGGATGAGTTTTCTAAAGCTACTTGGACTTCCCTTATGAAGCATAAATCTGAAACTTCACATTGGATTCAATGCTTTCATAGGCTTAGTCAAACTCATTTTCAAACTTCAATTAAAGTAACAAGGACATATTAGGGAACTAAAAGTTCAATCTTAATTTTTTTACCAACAACATGGTATAATACATCAAATAACTTATTCCTACACATCATGGCAAAATAGGACTATGGAAAGAAAATATCAGCATGTTCTTAATATGGCTAGAGCTTTACTTTTTCATTCTCATTTACTTTTGAAATTCTAGGGTGACGCAATTCTTACTGCCACCTTCCCTATATATAGAATCCCTTCTCCATTGCTTTTTTATAAATCTCTTTTAAAATACTATACCACAAATTACCATCTTATGATCAACTTAGGTTTTGGCAACTTGGGTTTTACAGAGAATATAGTTTCTCACAGAACTAAATTTGATGCCAATGCTAAAAGGTCTATTTTAATTGGTTATCCAACTAGGATCACGGGCTATAAAACTCATTTGTTTTATCTTCAAGGATGTTACGTTTCATAAAAATATATTTCCTTATTCTAATATTATTTCTCATACAACTATTGATTCTTCATTAGTTCTTCCAGTATTCCTTCTAATATGGATTCTTCCTTGCCTTCATATAATCTCAATTTTCTCCTTCTACTTCAGAATCTTTTTTCTGCTTCTTCCATATCTCATTCCCCTTCTCATCCGCTTGTTACTACTCAAACTTTTATTCATGATAATTCTTGTCCTTCATCATCTAATTCACATCCATCTCTCACTCCACTTGCATCACAAGAACCAATTCACATAAAGAATTATGAATAACTAAAGTACCAATATATCTCAATTTTTTTTATTATAATGTTTCTCATCCTAATTCTACTCTACAATTCTTCTGCTACTTCTTCTCCATCAATTCCTCATTCCTTTTCCGATTTCTTTCTTGTTCAAAATTGTCACCTTCATATTTATAATTTATCTATGCCATTTCATCCACCTCTCATCTCATTACTCTTAAGCAAGTAATCACTTTTAATAATTGAAAAACAACTATAATACTTGAATTGGGCGCCTCTCTTACAAAGTGTGATTTTGTTCTTATTTTTTATGTCAAATTTTGAGCAAAATCACACTTGGACTATTATTACATTTCCACCTGGTAAGAGGCCAATTAGTTGAAAATGGGTTTAGAAAACCAAATACTTGTCGGGTGGATCACTTGATAAACATAAAGCCAGACTTATGGCTAAGGGGCATACACAAAATCATGGATTTGATTATGAGGAAACATTTAGTTCAATTGTCAAACATACAACCGTCAGAGTTCTTTTGGCACTACAAGAAAGTTAAGGTTGCATGCTTGCGCCAACTTGATATCAATAATGATTTTTCGAATGGGGATCTCTATATGGACATACCTCAAGGTTACTAGCTTAATGGGGAGCATTCATTTGAATCTAGTAACTTTGGTAACAGAAACAAACAACAACTTTTGGTTTGCAAGTTTAACAAGTCTTTGAATGGTCTGGAGCAAGCTTCCAAATAGTTGAACTTGAAATTCGTAGAATTTTTATTGAGAAATGATACTATTCAGTCAAGATCATACTAATCTTTGTTAACAAGATTAAATTCTATCAGTTTTGTGGCATTACTTATTTATATAGATGACAATGCAAAAGCCAACAATAGTCAATCTCTAATAAAAAAAGTCAAGTCTTTGCTTAGTGCTAGTTTCAAGCTAAAGGGATTGCGGCAATTGAGATACTTTTTAGGCTTAGAAATAGTAAGTAGTAAAAGAATTATGGTATGTCAGAGGAAGTAACTTTACAGTTGTTACATGAGCTTGTTATACTGATTGTAAAATCTTTAAACATTCTAGTGGATGTTAATCATCACTTGGTTTACGTAGAAGAAAATATTTTGCAAGATCCATTTGAGTATAGAAAGTGTGCGAATATTGATGTACCTTACTCTAATAGGCCTGAAATAGTTTATGTTGTTCATATACTCATTAAGTTCATGGATAAACCTACACAAGTACATGTGGCAACAACTTTTTAAGTAGTAAGATATCTTAAGAGTGCACTAGGATAAGGAATTTCCTTGTCTTCAAAATCAGAATTAAAGCTCAAAGTTTTTACTGATAGTGACTGGGGAGCTTGCAGGGAAAGTAGGAGTCCTTGACAGGCTATTGTGTTTTCTTGGGTTCATCCTTAGTTAGTTGGAAGGCAAAGCAGCAAAATATAGTTGCAAGAAGTTCTGCTGAGACAGAATATAGGATGATGACAATGGCTATAAGTGAAGTAGTTTGGTTGAGCTTCTTATTACAAGATTTAAAGTTTCTTGGAAAGAGCCTCTGTTGATGTTCTTTGATAATGTTTCAGCTCTTCATATTGCAAAGAATCCTATTTTTAATGAGAGAATGAAACACATAGAATTGGAATGTCATTATGTGCAGAAAGAGCTGCTTCAAGGTTTAATAGAGACTGGTTATGTTAAAACCATAAAACAAGTTGCAGACATCTTTACTAAAGCTCTTCACCCTCGTTCGTTAAGTTTCTTTTTGACAAGATAAATACATGTAATATACATGTACATCTTGAAAGGGAGCATTAAGAAAAAGGTCCAAAGCATCCAACAGTAGATTAGCAAATGCTAGATTCTAGATAGTAATCAATTAGAATAAAGTCAAATTTAATTATTTATATAGTTATTGAATTGGCATTGTAGTTAGATAATTAGTTTTGTATATAAGCAAGTTTAGTGAAGGATTACATTTTCATCAAATTCTTTGTCACATTATGTGTTTTTGTTTTAACTTTGACTACTGAGCTTGTTTCAAGCCATTGTAGCCAAAGTACTTTGGCCAAAACACAAGTGGCGACCAATTGAATGTTTGTTTTTAAATCTCATTTTGCATTTTTTTAATTTCTATTAAAAATATTTACAATTATTAAATCAACTTTAATGTAATTAAGAGTCATTGTTTAAAAAGTTAAAACATTATATATATATATATATATATATATATATATATATATATATATATAGAAAATTTAACATTTAATAGAAATTAAAAATATATATATTTTTATTGCCACTCTCATGAGTGTAGTTTTGCTAGAAAGGCCAAAGTATAATATCAGCTACATAAATTATTAATTTTCAGAGACTCACTATCAGTATTTAACTGGTAAAAATAGAATTAAAATAGAATTTTTTTTTCAAATTGCCTCTGAAATTGAAATTTTTTTAGACATGTTTAAGTAAGAACTCTAGTAACATATCAAATGATTTGTAAGGGCATTTAGCAAGAATGTTCTATATTTTATTTCACATCTATTAGAACTAAATTCTTAGTAATAAATTTAAAATTTTGGAACAAGTTGTGCATGTCCTACTAAAATCAAATTGTAGATATTAATTATCGTCCTAATTTTTTATTTTTATTTTTTTTTCTTTTTATAGCTATCAAGTATATGGGGGAGAACCATATATAAGGTCTGCTCAAGATATTGCATTTCATGTGGCCCTTTTCATTGCAAAAAATGGGAGCTACGTAAATTATTACATGGTATATGTGATACTTTTTCTTTTTATTAGTTAGCATATTACTTTTTTTTTATAAAGTAGAAAATAAATTATTATATTTATAAAAGAGAAGTCTCGAAATTGATATCTGAACCTTCGGTATTGAATATTTGAATCTTCGGTATTAATTATCTGTCCACCAGACTACAGGCGGCCGGTTGAAATAATTCTTTAGACTTCTTCATATTAATTCCATTTTTTTTTTTGTTAAATCCTATAATGTGTAAGTATAACACCTTTTCTTTTCCTTCTTCTTTTTATTTAAAAAAAAAAAAACCTCAGTACCATGGTGGGACAAATTTCGGCAGAACAGCAGCAGCTTATGTGATAACAGGTTATTATGATCAAGCTCCCCTTGATGAATATGGTGAGTGTTAATGACTACAGGAATGCCGTTTAGTTGACTTGTGCCTGTTTGGATAGCCTCGGTTAATTCCGTCTTTCTTTGATAAGAATCTATTTTAGCAGTAAAGTTTAGTATTGCAAAAACCTATATCAGTTTTTTTATCTTTTATAAAAAGAATACAATAAAATTAGAAAAAGAAGCTATTGAAGAATATTGTACATGGATCTCAATAGATAATGGTCAATTTAAAAAAAAAGAATATATCAATAATAAAAATCCATTATTGAGAACACCTAACAGTTAAATTATTCTAATAAATATATTAGATAATTTATTTTTTCATTTTTGTGCAATTAATCCAGGTCTGATTAGGCAGCCCAAATGGGGACACCTCAAGGAGTTGCATGCTGTAATTAAATCTTGCTCCACAACATTACTTGAAGGAGTGCAAACTAATCTCTCTGTTGGTCAACTTCAACAGGTGATATTATATACATTATTGAAATTTGAAGGCAAAATTTGAAATTTTCAAGTTTATCTTATTAAGTTAATAAATTTTTATTTTTATTAATGACTTTTTTAAACATATTTCACGAAAGTTAGATTTGTTCTATTGAATTTTATTTATTTTATTTTTGCTTTGATTAAGAATTTAAATTAAAGTGAAATAAGATTTAATGGAAAAAATTAAAAATTAAAAAGTAAATAAAATAAAATTAAGAGATTTAAGAATTTAATAATGCATCGAATTTAAATTAATAATACATCAGCTGATATTTAAATGTATGTATATCTATTCCAAAAACTACAGGCATATATGTTTGAAGCACAAGGAGGAGGATGTGTGGCATTTCTTGTGAATAATGACTCGGTTAATGCAACTGTTGGGTTTAGAAATAAATCATTTGAATTGCTTCCAAAATCAATTAGTATTTTACCCGACTGTGACAACATAATCTTCAATACTGCCAAGGTATACCAACTTATTATATGGTTTTTATTGTTCTTATTGCTGATAGCATTGCAGGTAAATTTACCAATATCATTTAAATTCACAGGTAAATGCAGGGTCCAACAGGAGAATCACAACATCAAGTAAAAAATTGAATACATGGGAGAAATACATAGACGTTATCCCCAACTACTCGGATTCCACAATAAAATCAGATACTTTGTTGGAGCACATGAATACAACCAAAGATAAGTCGGATTATCTTTGGTATACTTTTAGGTACTATTTTAAATTTCTTTACTTAGTATATATATATATATATATATATTTGCCAGATTTATATTTTTAATGACAGATTAAGCTTTGTTAAGATTTTAAACCTATATAGCAGGACTAACTCGAACCGAAAATTAAAAATGCAAATGTAATTAAGTCCGGTCTAAACCTCATCTGGCTTAATTGATTAATACTATTATTATTATTATCTTTCAAATAATTTTACTTTTTTGTTACATTTCGGTTAATTTAACTTCGATTGCATCTTTTTGGAAAATTATAAAGTTTCTTTTTTTTTTTTGTTTGCAACAGCTTTCAACCAAATTTATCCTGCACTAAACCTCTCCTTCATGTTGAGTCTCTTGCACATGTTGCATATGCTTTTGTCAACAACAAATACTCAGGTAATCTTTTATAACCCTAACATTATGAATTAAATTTCTATGATTTCTATATTTTTATAGTTAAAAACATATGAAAACGATGCATATCTTTCATCAGTGGCTTTTGCTAACTTTCTATACCAGGATCAGCACATGGAAGCAAAAATGGAAAAGTTCCATTTATCATGGAAGTACCGATTGTCTTAGACGATGATGGACTGAGCAATAATATTTCTATACTCAGTGTTATGGTTGGATTACCGGTAAGACATTTTATTTCATCTTCTACATGTATAGCAGCATATTAATAAGAGAAATATATATAAAAATAAAAGTAGTTTATACCAATTTTTTTGTATGTATTTTTTCTAGATAAAGAAAAATATATGATAATAAATTTTTAGTTCAAAATATATATTTTACTATTATAATTTTTGGTTTACAAAAATTCAATTATTTTTATGTTGATCGATTACCATTATTATTTTAATCGTATTTCAAAATGGTAAGTCTAGAGCTAAATAGCTCTTAACGTCACTATTTGATTGTCAGAGCTGCAACTTTTTCACTATAATCTAATAGTTAAATAATAATGTAGGAGCCATGCAGCTCTAAATTCATATTATCAGACATGAGCAACACTAAAATGATAGCTGATCATAATAAGAATAACTGAATTTCTACGAATCAGAAATTTTAATGGTAAAATATGCTAACTATTATTACTATATTCTTTTATTTAAAAAAATACTTAGAAATAATTATCAACAAATGAAACTACATAATCCATTCTTTATGTTTTTCTCTATTAATGATGTCGTTTTAACTAACCAATTACTCAAATAATTTTAACCCTTTTTTTTCATATTCTATAAATTTGGTGAAGGATTCTGGATCCTTTTTGGAGAAGAGATATGCTGGCTTAAGTAGAGTTGAAATCCAATGCACAGATGAAAAGCAATTGTATAATTTTACAAACAACAACAACTGGGGTTATCAGGTTATCTTATTACTCATTTATGAACATTATTTATTTTTCTATTCATTTATTTTAGAAGTTTAATAACTGTAGGTTACATCAAGTAAACTCTCACTACTATTAGTAGATGATGGATAGAAAAGAACTTACAGTTCTTCAATTTTCATAATGAAAATACTGACTAGAGCGTTAACTGATACACTTTTATAGACATTTATTATTAGCGTAATTTATCATGAATTAATTAATTTTAACTTACTGCAAATTAATTTTATTTTATATAAATGTAGGTAGGATTGTTGGGTGAAACATTACAGCTATACGGTAAAGAACATTTGGAGATGGTTAAATGGAGTAAAGCTGATATCTCCATTGCTCAACCTCTTACTTGGTTTAAGGTACATAGTTAATTTCATATGAAGAAATATCCCTTGATATGATTATGCTTACCAATATGGTTTAGAACAATTTGTCCTAAAATACTTATGTGATGAAAAATATATTTACAACACAATCCTTGAGGTTAATTAGAACTTAGAAACATTTAAATCCTTACTGGTTAAATTTAGTCCCTAATAACAGTTCTTATTCTTAGCTTAAATACTTTAATTACCTCTGTCACACTATAATCCTAATACTTTAATTATAATATAATATAATCTCTAATCCTAATACTTTAATTATAATACAATATAATCTCTAGGAATTAAACTTTCTTGGAGATACAATTTCATAAGAATTAAATAGGATCATAATATAAATAATTGCTGAATTTTGCATTTAGTTTCATTTTAGTCACAAAATTTTAATTTATTTCATTTTAATCATTCAACTTAAATTTTGGTTACAATTTGCAATAAGAAATTGACTTATTGTAATTCTCTCTCTTAACTATTTTTCTGTTATTGGTTGCTTTTTCCACATGTTAACTTTTATTTACTAAGTGACTAAATTAAAACACAATTAAAATCGAATGATTAAAATAAATTAAATTAAAATAAAATTATGTAGTCAAAATGAAACTAAGTACAAATACTCAATTACCATTTATATCATTGTTCAAAAATAAACTTTCTGATTTTAAAACAGAATGGAGTTAGTGTGTTTAAGAGGATACTTCTATCATTAACCCTTTATGAAATATACTTGTACCAATATAACTATTTTTTAAAAGAACAAATAACTAATTCATTATGCTTACAATTATATACATGTACCAAAAGAAATCATAATAAATTATGGTTTGCAGTTGGAGTTTGACACGCCGAAAGGAAATGATCCGGTGGTGTTAAACCTTGCAACAATGAGCAAAGGCGAGGCATGGGTCAACGGGCAAAGCATTGGTCGATACTGGATTTCATTTCTTACATCCAAAGGCCATCCTTCACAAACACTGTAAGTATAAATAAATTCTTTTTAAAAAAAGTAAATAACAAAAACAACCCTTTATATAGGTGTTTTTAAGATCTTGGTCCAATTATGTGAAAGTAATTTATAGCATTGCCCATTAGTACAACTAACATGTTGAGTTGAGATATAAATGTAGCATAATTTAAGTTCATTCGAGCATGATAAAATAAATTAATTCTGCAAAAACTATCAATATAAACATGACCATTTATTAAAAGAATAATACTATATGGCTATGGATTTATTATTTTAACCATTTAATAGTTTTAGAGTTTGTGATTTATATATTACTATATCCAAAACCATGCTTTCATGTTTTGTGATCTTTGTGAGCCTAGAAGAGCATCAAGCTTTTGCTCTGCTTTTGAAATCTTAGAATATTATAAGAAAAACTGCAAGTTGAAGTAAGAAAATTCATCATCAAAGGTTATTAATAATGAATCAGCAATGGATACGTATTGCTTATAAAATCAATCTTGGCAAATGCTTTAGCGATTAATTGCTTTATCTATCGTCAATTTAGTCACACGATCATTTCCTTTGAGGACAAATAGTTATGTCACTAAATTAAGTGCAAGAATTGCTCTATTAGCAACGGATTAACTCTTTTGAGAAGACTTAGCGAAAAAAATACCCCTAACTAAACTTTAGCGAGGAATTTTAGAAAACTTAAAAAGGTGGCACTAAGTTCTCAATTTTATAAAAGAACATTTTTTTTGAAGTCCAATTTATATTGTTTATTTCAGTGTCAATTAATTTTCTTTAATAATTTAATTGTTTTATTTTCTGTTAATTTTATGTTATTGTCCAATTAATTTTTATCAATAATAATAATAATAATAATAAGCAAGAAGAGAGAAAATTAAAGAAAGAAATGAAAGGGGGTATGAGAAAAAAATGAAGAATCAAAGAAATAATAATAGAGAAGAAAAGAAAGAAAAATCTGATAAGGAAAAGAAAAGAGAAAAAAAGTTATAAAGAAAAAATATAATAGAGAAAAGATAGAATGGACAAATGAAAAAAAAAATTGAAGAAATAATGGAAGAAAGAAGAAATTATAAAGAAAACAACTAAAAGAAAAGAGAAATGAAAAAAAATGCTAAAGAAATAAATAAAGGGATGAGAAGAAACCAAATAGTGAAAAGTAAGAAATAGAAAAGAGAGGAAGAAATAAATGATAAAGATAAAATTATTAAAGTAAATTTTTTTTTAATATAAATAAGAAATTATATTTATTGATATATTTTTATATATCACTAATTCGTTGCTAAAACATAAAAATAGTGAGAATAAAAAAATGAATAAAAAATTAATTTTTAAAATTCGCGACATTTTTTTTCTAATGCTAATTCATTGCTAAAGGGATAAATGACTGGAAATAAAAGTAATAGTGAATTTTTTTAATTGCTGATTTAAGATATGAGTAGAAAAATTTTAAAAATTTAGAAAAAGATTGAACATATTGGTAATTTTTTGTAGCTAATATGTCATTAATTAGCTAGGGATATGTATTCTGCTACTATTAGGGATGAAAATATATTCGTCAATAGTTAATGATGAAAATATCTATCACCAAACTTGGTGTCTATTGTGTATCAAACTTTAGCAGCAAAATAATTGTTCTCGCTAATTAACGGTGGACTTTTTGTCACTAATTATGAAAGAAAACATATTCGTTGCTAAATGGCTACGAGCTTGTCCATCACTAAATTTGACACTTATCCTGCACTAAATTTTAACAACAAAAAGGTTATCCATGATTAGGTAGTGATAAACATTCCATTGGTAATTCATCACTAAAATCAGTATAAAAGAATAGCATTATAGTTTACAATGGAATAGTAATGAAATTTATTCATTGGAAAGTTTTCATTACTAAAGCACAATAAATAATAAAAATAGAAGATGAACGTGAAAATGTGTATTCTGGAATTGATAAAAAGAAGTTACGAAGTTCTATTGCTAGCTAACTAATTATAAGTTGCACTGTTGATTAAATGTAACCGACTTTGACTATGTTAATATAAAGACTAAACTGCCCTTACTATAACTTAATTACTGACTAATTATTCTTCACATTCCTTTTCAAGATATGCATAAATATTATTTATGCTCATCTTGCTGAGAAGATAACAAAATTGTCTCGGATTTAAGGCTTTGTGAAAATGTCAACAAGTTATTTTTTTGTCTTTATATGAACAGGTATAAGCAAACCTTGTTGAACCTTTTTCCTAACAAAATAACAATCCAATTCAATGTGCTTAGTTCTCTCATGAAAAACCGGATTGTTAGTGATGTGAATTGCATACACATAGTCATAAAATATATCCATACTTTGCTTCAACTTGGTCTTGAAATCTTGCAACAAATATGAAATCCAAATTATTTATATTGTTGTAGTCGCCAAGAGCTTGTATTTAGCTTATGTTGTGCTTTTAGATACAACAATCTACTTCTTGGATTTCTAGCTCACAAGTGATTTACTAAGAAAAAACAAAATCCTGCCAAAGACTTTCTTGTGTCCACACGTCCTGCTTAGTCACTGCCATTATAAGCTTTTAGTTATAATTTAAATTTGCAGCCATGAAATACCCTATCCAGGAGTTGACTTCAAATATCTTAATACTTTATGTGTTGCATTCATGTGATATGTTGGTTTATCCATAAATTGTGTCAAAATATGCACGCATAAGTTGGATTAGGAGAGATAGGACTGGATGAGAGGTGAGGAACATTTCTATTAATTTAATCACTAAGAATACGGAACAATTTCTGAACCTAATTATTAGATAAAGTTAATTGAGACAAATTAAAATTTTTCACCTGAAACAACAATATCATTAGGAGCAACTTGGGCCACTTGATTAACAGATCCATGCACAAGCTATGGATCATCATCCATGACTTAATCAATAGAGGAAGACTGTGAAACTTGATAAGCAGAATTGTATTGAGGTTTCTGAATAGAATTATTATCAAAAGATTGACTTGAAAGACTAGAATTACTAGGCTTTGACCTTGTAAACTTAAAATCTGCAAAAAAACCAATAAACTTAAAACATCTATTCTTACTATGCCCAGACTTTCTACAATATGAACAAATTAAATATGTTTTCTCTCATTTAACAACCATAGCAGCAACATCAGAAAAATTCTAAGTATTAAGTTGTAAAGTCCTCTATGATTCTTCCCTTAACATCATATTGTAAGCTTGATCTAGTGAAGAGAATGACTTAATAATTATTATTTGAGATCTAAGACCTTGATAAGTTTCATTTAACCTATTCATAAATGTAAAACATAGTCCTTCTGTTAAACATCAGCAAAAGATTGAAAGTAATCTTGATTACAAGAACCACAAAGAAAATGAGACAAAGGTCAAGAGCTTTTTAACTCCTCCCAAATAGCATTAAGCTCAGTATCAAGAGTATTTGTTCCTTGAGAAATAGTACATAAAAGATATTGTAAATGGCAATATTCTAGTATCATCAAGTTGAGAAAATCTCTTATGCAGAATCAAAATAGAAGACAATAGAAGCTATAGTAGATGAGATTGATCGTAGAAGCCAAGCAACAAAAAGATTGTTACGCCTGGTTCATGGAAAGAACATCATATCATTTAGCAGTGATTTCTTAATCGTATCATTCCATCAAGGAGTCCTTGTTTATTCCTTATGCAAATTGAAAGCATGAATATATTCAAGAAGAGTAATTAGATGAGGTTGATTCTGGTGTTACAATAACTGAGCTATGATTTTCAGAATAATAGAGAAAATAAGGTGATGTAGGATCCTCTAAAGATGAAAGCCTCAAAATTTTAAGATCGAAAAAGATATGATAGAAGTCAGATTTACTCTAGAATGATGATTGAAATGAGAAAATAAGAGTTGAACAGTGATTAGTCAAACTAGATGAACAAGAAACTATACTTAAAAACGTGAAACTAAAGAGTTGATCGATGGGTATAACCTGTTTGAAAAATTAGAAAGTGAGAAAAATGAAGGAAAAACATCCACAAGGCTTTGATATCATATTAGAAAATGAATGCTGAAAATGTGTATATGGAATTGATCACAAGAAGTTACAAATTTTTATTGCTAAATAATTGAATATATAAGTTGCACTATTGATTACATGCTTACTCCATTGGTATTCCATCACATTTAGCAATAGAAGGAGTCTATCGCTAAAATTCACTGCTATTTTACTGATTTTTTATAGTGGAAATATATCCTTTAGAGCTTTCCTCAATTTTCCTGAAGCAAGGATTGGCTTCATTGTTAGGCTCATATTTTTCATATTCACTTAAGTCATCCTAAGTAGCTTTAGAGAATTTTCTTTTTTCTTTTACTTCTTGGAGTATTCTTCAATATAGGATATCCAATTTGATATGCCCTAATTTTTTGTATATAAGAAACTAATCTATTTTTTCTTGCTTAACTCATTCTTGACTCTATTAATCCCCCTCGGCATCATCCTTTTATTCCTCATAATGATGTCCTAAACTCTTTTTTTTTTTTATAATATGCGAACATCAACACCATAAAACTTCTTCACTTTCACTAGTTTCTTTAGAGGCTTTGAGAGCTATCTATTTCTTTAGCTTGTGTAATTATGATGTTATGATTGAGCAATTTACTCATGAGTTCACTGGGTGACATTGACAATATGATTCTTAGAGTTCTACTTAAAAAAGAATATGGGAACTAAGCCAACATCCATTAAGAAAGTAAACAATGTAGCTTGCTACCAACTTCGAAAACGACCACCCATTTCAAATCTTGAAGCTTCCTCTACTTAAAACAAAGACAAACTAGTTCAACCCCATAAAATACCAAAAACAGTTATTTGAGTTTATAAAAATTAGAAATAATGGATACTAAAGAAAAGTATTTAAGGTTTAAAACGTGTTTTATGGTTTACATTTGTCATTCCTTTCAAATATAGCAATAACTCGAGCCAATGCCCACTGCTAACTTTGAAAACAACCACTTACTTCAAATTACGAAACTCACACTGTTTAAAACAAAGATAAACTAATTCAACCCCATAAATATAAATATAAGTTCTTGATATTAAAAATAGAAAGACCAATTGTAAAAGAAGAGTGGTTTAAGGTTGGAAGTTAACTTTTGAGGAGGTAGGAGAAAATGAGAAAATAGATAAAAAAGAAAGAATAATTTAGAGTAGAAGTTCTTTAGGTTTAAAATGTGTTTTAGGGTTTACGTTTCCTATGCCTTTCGAAATGGAAATTTTTTTTTTATAATGAAATTATATCATTTAGTTTGGTAGAGCTAAAATTTAACTAAGTAAATTAACCAATCGAATTGAGTTTGTAAATTATAATAATCATTCGAAAAATTTATAAATTTAATTGATTTTTGTGCTCATTATTTTATCAAGAATATATATGATAAATATTTATTTGAGCTTGAATACAAGCTTACTTAAGCTAATTTGAATTTTAATTTAAGATTGATAAATTCTCAATTTTAACAGCAGTCGAACTTAGTATTTTAACTAGGACTGAGCACGGATCGGTCCAATTCGGTTATTTATAAATCACCAGTACCATACCAAATCTCGGTTATTTTAAAATTGAAGGTACCAGTACCGTACTAAATATAAAAGGGTCCAATACCGTATTGTACCAATTTTACGGTTCAATACAGTTCGGTTCGGTACTATTTTCGATTCTAAAAAATTTAGAAAACACAACTTTTATCTCATCTTTAATCAAATATATTTAGAGAAAATATGATTACCAACCTAAAAAAAGTAGCATAAAAATCTGAATTAAAATTGCAATCACATTTTTGAACAACTTGTTTCGTAATTCAATCACTTGCAAATATAATAATTCATTTAATATTCAAATACAAACCATTAAAATATATATTACTGCTAGCATAAAAATATTTTACAGATGACAATCACTAAAATAAATAAATTTACAAATTTTATGTAGCACTAAAATACATGTCCAAAATTAGCAAAGGAATGTTATTACCTCCCCTCAAAATTAGCACTCTACATTTAATCTTGGCATAAGGGACTCACCAATCTCAGGATCTTGAATAATTTCTACAATAAAAGTAAAAAATAACGTCAATAAGACTTAACAGCATCAATAATAAACAAACATATGTAAGAAGTAAAGAAATGTTACCTGACTCTATGCTTTCAATATCCTCTATTGATTCTTCTAGTTGGATAGGTTTATTTGAATTTCTAAGCCAATCTTGACAACAAATGAGGACCTCCGCTGTTGTAGGAACTAAAGAACTTCTATATTGTTAAAAGATGTTTTGACAATTTTTTCTCAAGTTTTGTTTGATCCTTTAAAAAAAAATTAAATTTATAAATATAATTTAATATTTTTTTTATATTTTAATATTAATTTATAATATTTTAAAAGTTAATAAATTAATTATTTCTAAATATTTAATTTTTAAGTTTTATTAGTATAATAATATAAAAATTATTTTTAAAATATTTATTTCTTAATTTTAATATTTATATAAATTAATACTTTTAGTATAATTAATATTATTATTCTTAAAATAAAAATATTATATAATTAAAAATTAATTTATTAATAAATATAGAGTAAATAATATTATATTTATATAATAATATCTTTTTATAATTTTTACTAATTTATATAACTTTTTATTAAATTAAGTAATTTTTAATTAATTTGTCAAAAATTTTCAATAGTAAATAAATTTTAAATCTAGTATTATAGTATGTATACTAGATTACTAGTATCAATATAGTATGTGACATATTAATATATATAACTTATATTTTTTATAGAGTATAAAGTATATTATAATATTATAGTTATTTTTAATATATATTATTTTTTATATTTCGATAACAATTGCTTGAATTATATAAATGATAAATATAAAATAATTTTTTATAGAGTATATGTATTATTTTTTTTAATATATGTATTATTTATATAATATAAATAATTATTTATAAATATATGTAAAAATTTTGGTTCTACGGTTTGGTCCGAATCAGTACAAGACGGATCGGTTACGGTACGGTTACGGTACGGTTTTTACTAAAGAACCAGTACCATATCATAATAGTAAAAAAATTCGGATCGGTTCAATTCGGTTATAAAAATTTTCGGTTTTTTTGGTTATGGTACTTTTCGGTACGGTTATTCGGTTCGAGCGGGAATCACCGAGATCCATGCTCAGCCCTAATTTTAACAGTAGTCAAACTTAGTATAATATAATGAAATTTAATAATAAAATAAATAAAGTTTGATAAAATTAAATAAAATATTACATTTCTAGTTATTATATCAAATGGAGTTCACTAAGTAGCAATTCCCCCTGAAACTTGTTAGCCAAGTTCAAATCATTCCAAAACTAATTTCTTGGCCCAATTGCTTCACACATTTGATAAATTGGTCGATTCACTCCAAATTTAAGAAAGTGGACTTCCCACAAGCTATAATAAGCTATAATAAAAATATATAAAATACTATTAATATTAATTTTAATTTTTTCCATCTTTAATCTTTTTTTTTTCTCTTTCATTTGTTGGTGAAGTGTTTTTCTCAAAAAATTAAAAATCATTACTATACAAACCTATAAAACATTTGAATCATATATAATTTGATTCACATTTTACAAATATATAAAGAAAACAGAAAAACTATTTCAATATAAAAACTCACAGAATTTCTTTCGAAAAAATTACAGAATTAGATAAAAGAATTGAAAAAGAAAAAAGAGAGAGAGCATCGTCGTTCCAAACACCTCCTGCTCTTCATCCACTGCCACTGCCACCGCGACAGCCACCATCATCTTCCTCCACCCTCTTTATTTTCTCTCTGCTATCTTCACAAACACCATCTCTATAAGAATTGTCTCACTCCTCTTTCCACTATACCCAACAATAACAACAACGAAATAAAAACCAACAGCAGCAACGGCCTTAACATTCGCAGCCACCTGCACCGCCACTACAACCACCACAAACAGCCTCAACAACCACAAAAACACTTGCCTCTTTTGGAATGTTGTTGTTAGAGAGAGAGACGATGAAGAAGAAAGAAAAATCAAAACTGAGACCAAAACGAAGATTGAAACACAACTTTGATTTTGAGTTTAGGTTTCAAAATTATTTAGGATAATTGAATAGATTGGAGAATGAGAAAGAAAGAAACATATTTACATTTTATGTATCAATTTTTATTTTATTTTATTTTTGTAAATTCATTTATATTGAATTTTTTTTTTATTCTTTAACAAGCCGTCACTCGCACACAAATTCTTAAAGCTGATAATGGGGCAAACTGACAAGTTTATTATATATTAGGAGAAATTGGGCCAAACGTTTTGGGGTGATTTGAAATTGGCCAACAAGTATAGGGGGCAAATTGCTACTTAATATTGAGTTTACTCCATTCTGCTCGATTATACCCTAATAAGGCCTGTAGTTAATTTTATAAAATCTAGAAGTTTAATGAATGAATATATGGGAATGGGATGTTAAAATGCATATTAAATTATCTTTTTTCGTTAAATTCGTAATTAAGTAAACTCATATTACAAGAATTTAATGTTATATTATTTCTTTTTTGTTTCTTGTAGGTATCATGTTCCTCGAGCTTTCCTTGACAATTCCACCAACCTATTAGTCATATTTGACGAATATGGTGGAGATCCGCTGGGTATTTCATTGAACACAATCTCCGCCAAAAGTTTACGAGATAATATCTTTAGTAACCATTTCCTCAATACTTCAAAGGAGTAGGCTCATCTGTTCTAAATATTATTATAAATAATGGATTAACATATATGACACTTCCTTTCTGTACATTCAATAAACTTTGTTTCCCCTATTCGGCCTACAGAGAATAAAATAATTAATCTATATATTTACTCTATTTGTTTTTATTTTTCTGTCTCAGTCAGATGCTTTCTTTTTAATTTTTTCTATTCTAAAATTTATTTGTTAAAATCACAACAAATCTCATCTATCCGCCCTTAAATCATTAACATATAATATATATTAAAATTCAATTGATAACTTAAAATTATCGAATTTTTAATTTAAATAATATCTCCAATGTCAAAATCTATTGAATTCTATTTTCTAAGAGTAATTATTTTTTCCCTTATAATTTTTACTTAATATACAAGTTGCCTCTTTGTCAATTTTATTATATTAAATTTATTTTATATTTTTTACAGAGCTAATTATTATCTCATTCCGTTCAAAGACAATGTAGTCAAAAGATCAAATTGGTAATATAATTTGATCCTTAGACTTCTTATCAAGTATTGAAATCTACCAAAATTATTTTTTTATCAAATTCGAGTCAAATTTTTGTTTTTAGTATAATTTAATTCTAATGTCTATTAAAACAATTATAAAAACAAATATTTCTAATTATAAATATATATTCTATTTTAATAATTCAAGTTAAATTACATACTAATTTGATAATATTACTTTAAATCTAAATATTTTTTCAAATATTTAAATTTTTAAGATTAAATTGTGCTAAAAGTTAGAATAAGTAGAAATAATTAATTATTTTTGTTAAATTTTAAAATCAATTCATTGTAAAAGTAACAATTACTACCACTACAACTAATAAATTCACTTTAACATAATAAAAGAATCAATTTTGAATGAATTTCAAAAGTTCAGACTAAATCACATATATATTTTCTCATTTAATCCTCTAACTGCATCGGTTTTAGATGCAGAAAGCTAATATTTAATTTGGTAAAAATATATCACAAGTTTATTAGAGTAAAAATAAGAAGATAAATAGTAATTATCTTTTTTAATCAAAATGTTGACATGCATTTAATCAACAATTTTGATTTTCACCGAATCAGTACGCATGGATCTAGTATTGCGATCGACAAAAACGCGTTTAGAAAAGGTTATTTTAAATTGGACTTTGGAAAACTATTCTTTTTAAAAAAATTAATTAATTAATTCTTTTCTAGAAGTAAACTTGACAAATGCAGATTGTCAAAGATTTTAAAAATTAACCTATTGAATCGAGAAAAATCTAAACCTAATTTTTTAACATCCATCAACAATCTCAAACAGGATTTTGCTCTTTCCCATTAAGGTCTTATATAACGGAGTGAATGCACCAACTATAAACGGCATAAGTTGGGCACAATAAAACAGAGAGCATCTTTTGAGTAGTCAAGTGGCTACTTTCCTTTTGAGTGAGCACAGTGAATAAGGCAATGGTGATATATCTAATAATAGTTGGCCAAGATTCATATCAAAAGCACTTCCTCATAGTTCAATATATTTAGCTAGCAAATGGCCTATGTACAGAAACAAAGAAATTACCAAGTAATGTTCTTGCAACTCTTTACATGTTTTCCGGGTTAGATACTTTCAAAGAGTTGTAACTAAAAGCCACTTGAAAGGAAAAGTTTTAAAGATTCTACTCAGATTAACACCAACTACCTGGTCATCTTTCACCCATCAACGATTCTAGAAGAGCTGCTTCTTCCTCCTGCAAAAAGTGACATCAGAATCAATAAAAGCTTTTCAGCATGGAAAAATCAGCATCTACAAAGACAAGCTACACACCACCAGGGCATTAAATTCAGTATCCTCATCAATGGCACTTATGATAGCAGGGTCCTCCAAGAGATCCTGTTTCCACACAAGAACCAGACTCAAAGAGTTATCAGAACTTAGCTTCAGTTAACTTTAAATCATGTAACCTCAAATTTTTCAAGAACTTGCAAACGAAATTGTAATGCATGCATATGCTAGTGCAGGTGATTCTCTTGAGTGAATATTTTTCATCTTTTGCAAATGACAAAAGCACATAATCAAGAGAGTCCAACATGCTAATGTCAGTGATTGGCGCCAATATGGAGAATAACTAACTAGTAGGCAAATGAAAAATGATAGCAATATGATGGAGAGTAATGTCTCCATAACTCAGCTGAATGACAGGATTCAACACCCAAACTCTCTTTTTTCCATGATTCCTACTGGATGGTTTATTTCATTCTTAGCCTCTCAATAGGCACCATAGTTATCTTTGTTCTGTTCTGAAGCTAAAATGAAACTATTCACCAGTAGATTTTCAGATATGAGAGCATCATTTATTAACTGCAATGAAATAACTTTGGATTTATCCCTCAAAATTCATAGATATATTTTGCATTGTAATCCTCAAACTTCAATGTCCTACTACAATCAAATTTTCTGCCATTTTTGCTTAACCATGTGTGAGAAAAGATCCAGTCAGGCAGGGTATCTGCCAAACAGTGAGCATAATCTAATTACAATACAAGGCATCATGATAAGAGTTGGGAATAATTTTATGTTCATGAGCTATAGATATAATTTTTTAACATAAGGACAATAACTTTTTCTTATCCATGTGATTATTAGTGCTCACAACAAAAGAAAATGAGGTGCATTATTATCCTAACAATATATCCATGGAGAAATTCCCAACGCCATATTGGAGGAAATACTTCATGGGGGGTCTACAATTGAGGATCACATTACCAAAGAGCTAAAAGTTAAGGGCTAGGCTCAGAACTGTTCCAACTGCAAATAATCTAAGTTTTGAACATTTCCAACTTTTATTTTGTTTGAGCTAGTGTGCATGGACGTGTGCAAGAGACATTGCTACTACTAAGCTGCCATCATAAATCCTTCTAACTTTTCAACTTGGCATTGAATTCTCAAACTTATACTCTTATAAATTCTTAGGCCCTATATATAACCTGAGCACATGATCAAATCACAGACACATTGGCCAATTGTTAACATGGTTGAAAATGACGAGTTCAGAATATGCAGTTAATTAGTTGTCAATCCAATTGCAAACATTTATGCAAGCATAACATATCAGAGAAAGTAGAAATGTTCATGGTCTTTCATCAATAACCCCCCACTATGCACATAAATGGCAAGCATATAGAAAATATGAGTTGCAATTTTTGGAGAAAAAAGCATGTCATCATATAATATCATTTTCTAGTATGCCATATACCATCATTTTAACTAGAGAACTCATTCCTAATTCAGCAGATGGAAAACTAAAGGAAATGCAAAAGCAAAAGTATTATGTGAGATTGTATGTTGCTTACATCATCAGCAATTTGCAGTTGTCCATTTTGATCCTGCACAAACAACATCTAATTTTGTAAGTTCCACTCTCGACATAAGAATGGAAACACTCCCTGTTCTTCAGCCAATTGAGTTCTGGATATAATTCAGCCTTTTGTAGTATGTGATTAATAATTAAAAACTACTAGTCATTATAAATGGCTATAAATCAAGCTTCAAAACTATAAGAGAGAGATTTTAAGCCTTAGCATAATCAGGTCCATGATACTGTTAGGTTCCAAACTTTTGTGGTGACCTACCAAGATTTCGTAACAGTTTCTTAGGTCAAGTTCATGGACATATAAAAAGTGGCCATATTAGATGCTCTTTGTAAATGAAGTTGGCCAAAGTCAGATTTAAAGCCAGTTTTAGTACAAAAATGATCTTCTGCAACATTTTGGCTGAATATACTTCTCTATGGACTCATCAACTAATGTAACCCACTTAAACTCTCTTGTAGGTTACATCATGTTGGAGAATATAATCCCACATGAGAAAAGTAATAAGAACATAGAGTGGAATATACGTGGAGTAGATTGGATCATAGCACAAGCCAGTTGGTTTTGTGTAAGGTGAGGCTGCAAAGCCACTTATATGGCCACTGATATCATTTGGCCCAATACTCTCATGGTCCATGGAGTTTCTACATAATATCAAAGTTGAAGATGGCTTAATGGCTAGATGATACCGGGATCGTATTTAAGGACCTGGAGTTTGGATAACAGAGAAGTCTAGACCTGTTTGTTGACTTAGGGCCTTAAAATGTAGGCCTAGGTGTGTTTGTGATGGACCTCTAAAGTAGGCCCATCTTTGGCAAGTGACAACTGGTCCAAGCCTAGTTGCACTTGAGGGGGAGTGTTGGAAGATATAATCCCAGATGGAAAAAGTAGAAGAGCATAAAATGGAATATATGTGGAGTAGGCGAGGCCTTAGCATAAGCCAACTGGTTTTGTGCAAAGTGAGGTTCCAACTCCACTTGGTCATTGATATCATTTAGCCCAAACACTCTCAAGGCCCATGGAGTTTCTACACATCAAATATTCTGAAAAGAGAATATGAATGTCCTAGTGAATAACGATTAATCAACTAAAATTGCAGTTCATTGTTCTATTATTACCTTGACAGCAACGAACAAAAGTGGGTCGGATGGTGTATAAATCATGTAATGAGCACCATCCTGCATAAATAAACACAAAGAAAGAAATCAACTCAATTTTAAAGGGCAATGCAAATCCATAATCAATGTTAATATGAACACAGATTCTTAAAAAGGGTCATCATCTGTTGTAATGTAATAGCTTTGGGCATGCAACAAAGAAGTTACAATTACACACTTGAGCCCTAACCATAGCCACTTCATGCTAAAAGCAGAGATCTGCGGATATCCCAGCTCAAGATGTCATATTGATTATATATAGATAGAGGGTGTTTCACATCCACAATAAAAAGGAGAGAGAGAGAGATAAAAAACATGAGAATTCCATCAATTGGTTCAAATTAAAGTAGCTGCAGAACTAATAACCAAGGCATTCTTGCAGGTGAAAATTCTAACAATTTTGAAATTTTATTTATCATGAGCTGATTGAAAATGAGTTATTTGAGCACATGAGATACTATTTGGAGCCACGTTCAAATCCAAAGGTTTCATATCTCTAAGAAGGAAGGGGATAATGAAACCTTGAAGACAAGGAACAATTCCTTCCCTCCACTAGATAAAATTACGAAATTGCTAAAAGATCGGAGGCCAAGAAAATGCATCAAAAAGAAATTTGTTGTAGCAATAGAAAGTCAACAAGAAGTACAACAGAAGATTGTTCAATGACCAACGACAACAAAATTCCAATTTTCTTTAAGGTCAAAATAAAAGCAGTACATGGAGAGCTAGAAGACTAAAGAGACGTAGAATGAGGTGTTGAAAAGTTTGTTGCTCATGACTTTCAAAAGATAGTCCAAGAATCATTTGTGAAATGGGACTTCTGTGGTCATAATCCAAATTAGAAACATTCCTCTAGAGAAAACTACCCAGGAAAAAGCTATCTATAATAGTCAACAATACCTCCTGAACATTTGACCGAGGTTATAAGTTTGCATCTTAAGACTATCAAGAAGACATAAATAGACAAACACTATCACTGTTTCTACGAAAAAATACATATAAGCTTACATGTAGTTACCAATCATCATCTGATAGTATCAACATGCATAATTAAGAAAGAGGTAAAGAGAATGCCTATAAATTACAGATCATTATTTAAAACAAAGAGAATAAGACTATATGCTCCCAAAGAGGCTATCAATTACCAGGTGGAAGCATGTAATTTCTACACCTTCAGTTGGCAAGCCATCTACATCTTGACCATCATCTGCAACATTTTACAGGCATTGCAAGTTAGTAAAATATCTCATACAAGGGCCTCATCAAAGACTCAAATTAAAACCATTTTTCTTTTGGAGCAATCCTAGTGGCCCATGTAACTCAAGAAGCTTCAATTTAAATGGGGGAAAGCAAAAGAGACTTGAGGACAAAAAATAAAGGATGTATATGATGTCCTGAACTCAGAATGAGATATCAAAAGGGCTTTTCAAAAAAGAAGACAAAGAAAAGAAATTATTCTAGGTTTCGCAATTGGAAGTCCAAAGGAGTTGGGCATCACAATCAAGATTCCCCTTGGTATCACGCCCAGAGTTATATTGCATCACACGATCCAAAACAACAAGATTGCTACACTTTTTATTATTGCTTGAAAAAAAAATGAATAGAAAGCATTACAATAATGGGTTTTTATATCCAAATTAATCCTAAAGAGAGACATTCACATTAGAATCCTAATACTAGTCTTTGTACTCTTTAGATATGGATCCTGTTGGAATTGCTAAGATATTTCCTGATTTTAAGGTGATACTTTATAATAGTGAAATGTTATTTGGAAAGAAATGAAAATCCTAGATTTAAAAAGAGTCGGTATATGTAGTAGTTGTTGACTTGTGCTAAACTTGTTGCTATATATATGCAATGTGTTGATGAAAACTAATGAACAAAAAGAGTGAAAAAAAAAGATAGTAAGAGCTATAGAGGAGGGTTCTTGTAATAGAAAAGCCTTATATTGAAAAATGAAGAAGAAAAATAAAAAAAAATTTAGTTGTATTTTTTCAGTTTGTTGTGTTGTTATGATGCTATTGTGCTTTTTGCTTTTTTCTCCTCTCACAAATCCAACAGCTCCAAAGAAAACTAGAAGTACAGAAACTATCCTACACCAAGGACTCATATTTTAAAATAAAATAAAAGTATTTGAGAAATTCAGATAACTTGTCTTAAAAAATTTTGAAAGTTCTAGAAATATACCTCAAACTCTAAACAACCAACCAGAGATATTTTATGTAAACAAATGTTAAATAGGACTCTAAAAAGCATACAAAGTATTTGACAATATTCCAATAGACCTTCTATAACGTTTAGATATAGTTATTAAAGGCACAAAGAGCGTTAAGGGTCATGGTACACCAAGGCGTTAAGGGTTTTTGGATCGTAGGCACCACATGACCAACACAGTGAGGCACAAAAGACAAAGCCGAATTATGTTGTATTTTAAAAATAAATAAATAAATCAAACTACTTATTTAACAACATAAAACATTCAGAATCCTTGCTAATGCTTTTGAAACCATAAAAAAATTACACACATATATATGTAGTCCATTATTCTATACTCATCTCAATACACACATATATGTAGTCTAATAGACCTTCTATAGCGTTCGACATAGTTACTAAAAGCACAAGGCGCTAAGGGGTCATGGACACCAAGGTGTTAAGGGTTTCTGGAGCCTAGGCACAAGGCTGAGGCACATGACCAATAAAGTGAGGCACAAAATACAACCAAATTAACAAAACATGGGTTTCTTTCTTCTTATTCAGTTTTAATTTGATTTGGCATGTATGAGATCACCTTAAGTTTATTAATTAGAATATTAGATTAATGTTGTTTTAATCACGTAGAAGTGAGCCTCTTTAGGGTGAGTCGCCCATCTTATAACGATTAAGGTGCTAGAGCTTGAGCCTGAGAAGTGCCTCAAGCCTTTATCTAGACTCTAATTTTAAATTTCTTGATTCTTTAAACTTTGTTTTTCTAAAGTCTCCTGTCATCTGCATCACAGTATGCATGTTGTAAAGGGGAAAAATTCAATGAATAATGAGAATTAGTTCTTGTAATCCACTAGCAATTCCCCAAATGGCTTAGCTAGTACATGTCTAACAATCCATGTTGAAGACTATACCTCCTGTTAGCAGCACCAATACGCTATGCCAACAAAGACAGATAACTTTATCCGAGATGTAATATAGTTGGTCAAGTACAATATATAGTTTGTTGGTACCCTACAAAATTCGTCGTTAGTCAGGATTGGTATACAGTTATTGCACCATCATCCCTTTTCCACTTTGTTTTTGAGTTGGTCAATTAATAGACTGTAACACCACCACTATACCTCTTTTCTTCCATTTCATTGTGGCTCTGTTTGCAGATTAGAAGAAGAAAAGAGAAGGGACAGTTCTGCTTGTATGATAGAGAAGCAAGGCATAACTATAAGACTACAAGAGAAGCAGAGGCAGAACGCCGGAAACATAATGAGAAAAACCAAGATGTTTTATCCTCTCTTTTTTTCTTTTCTTTTTTTGGCCTAAATTTTGTTGGTCTCCTTTTGTATATGTTTTCAAGGCTTCATCCAGACGAGCATCTTATAGAAGGGGTAGCAAGCCCACTTACACCAAATCATGGGTGTTATACAATATCAATCTTTAAGTGTCTCAACTTATAACCAAATCTGCATTTATAATTTAAACTAATAAAACAATCTCATTGCTTGATTTATGTGTTTAAGAAATAAACAACACTGCATGATTGTTACAGGTCTTCCTAAAACCTTGAACTTAAAGGGAAAAAATATCAGAGAAAAGGGGTTGACCACTGATATACAATAATAGCTTAATAATTAAAGGAATGTAATGTAGGAAGATTACTACCTGTGCGGAAATCAAATATGTCATCTTCAGAGTAACAAAATCCTCCCCTTGCTGTATAACAAAACCTGATGGGACATCACAAGCATGAAATCCAACTGTGTCAAGCACCCCGAGCCAATCTTTGAACTAACATAAAATTTGACCCTTGAAATATTTTAAGGCTGTTACAAACTTTATTCTATCGTACCCGCTATGCACTAGGTGCATGTGTATCTTGGCCAGAGCATATGCAGCAGCTGGAAGAATTGCTTCAACTTCTTCATCACTGACCTGAAATAAGAAGCATGTAGACTTACAAAGTTGACTGAAAATTTTTTCCAGGGGAAAGGACAATAATGAAATAATGAAAAGAGCAAGAAAAAGTACATTCATCCAAATAAGCACCAGAAACTGCAACTTAATAATCTTCAAGCCAGGAAATATAAAGTTTTACCCAGGGGTAGTTTAGGAGTCCAATTTTATCACCCACAACTATAACTGCAATCACATGTTCGGTTGCCCTTTTTGCCCTTCATCCTCAAATATTTCACAAGTTTAATCAAAATTTTAGCTCCCAAAGACCAAATATAGAGATAAAATCATAAGACGTGTATACAAATTCCTCCTTTGCTGAGATATATGTCTTTCTAGCATTTTTTTTTTATTCAAAATCTCCTAATACCAAAGTTTGAAATTAAAATGAAATGTGCCCATGGAAGACCAGAACCTATGGCCTCTTGACACTATGTAAAACCTCAAGGCATAACAATGAGATTGCTATTATCATTTTGATCACCTCTCACAAAAGATCATAAAGATCAAAATTTCAAAAATCAGTCAATTTCCTCTATCTCAGCGATCAAGTTTGGATTAATAAAATTCAAATTACATTGTTAAACAGAGTTTCTTTTTATTATCTTTATGACACTAGAATAGGCAAGCATGCTATAGCGTTAACTGATTAATAACTTGTTAACTGTCTATAAGTCCACAAGTTCGTAGGCACCAGCTATTGAGTACCACGAAAACTTCCCCTAAGAATTTCCATTATAAACACAAAAGCAAGTGTATGT
Source organism: Ricinus communis (assembly GCF_019578655.1). Classification (NCBI taxonomy): domain Eukaryota; kingdom Viridiplantae; phylum Streptophyta; class Magnoliopsida; order Malpighiales; family Euphorbiaceae; genus Ricinus; species Ricinus communis. Next base: position 13,864,540 of record NC_063262.1, read on the forward strand.
ACTTACAAGAAATTCTTCAGTCCAAAAGATACATCATATAATAATACTATTATATCAGTCTCATTAAACTAGCATGTCAAGAGGAACCTACAACCAGCAGTGGTATATGAATTACTTAAGCTAAATGGTGTTAAGCTAAAGTGTAAGAACCATGCAAGCGCCATTGCACATGTGAAATGCTATATGGTTGTGCATGATGCCACATAAACAGAATAGCATTGCTAAAATGTGTTACACAATGATTGTTCCTATTCAATTTCCTTATCTAGATTACTACCATAAGAAGTGATAATATTTTGTCCTCCCTTCCATTCCACTCCCCTCCCCCTTATTCTCTTTATTGCAAACCTAGGGTAAGAAAAGATGTAATATTGCAACTTAGATAGCTCACTATCAAATCAAAAGAGTTCTAAAATCAAAGAAAAGACAAATTATGCTTAAATCTGATGTTATTTTAAAAGAAGAGAGACAAAGAAGAGTAACAGAAGAATCATAACCAAATTTGATATCCAGAATCTAGCGTCATTTTCCCACAGCAGGAAAGACTTGATGCAGTTAAGTTAAGAGGCAGATTTTAACATTTGCTATTTGGTGAATTGGAACGTCGCAGAGATAAAGAAAAAGAAACTCAAGACATTTTCTACTGTAGCATTAAGGGACAGAGAAACATACAGCTGACCACCCATCAATATTTGTGCTCTTTAATATCTGAACAGGCCTGCAGCAATGAATTTCAAATATTACAAAAAGATTCTACTTGATGCATTGTAAAATCATAATGGAGCAGAATTCCTTACGTGTCTAGTGGGCAGAGCAGCATGCATTCATCCCCATGTGAACTTCTGAAGACTCTTCTTATAATGCACTCTAATGGATTATTATTGGAGGAATCAACCTGTCAAAAATTCTTTAGAATTTTTTAATTCATGAACAGAAGAAAGAAAAAACACATAACAACCCCATGGTTATTATGCTAATGTAAAAAATAAAAAGGTAATCCTATCTTAATCTATCTTTAAATGAAGTTTTTAAATAACGCAGTCTTATATTACAATTCAGTAGAAATCGTTGAATGAAACAACAAGAGCTTATGGAGAAAGCAGTTAATGTGCTTTTTCTCCCTATCGATAGGAGGAAAACTTCAAAGAATGGTTGGTGAATGAGTATCAAACAAATAGCGAAGAGAGTTTGAACATTAAAATATATAAGCATGTTACTACTATTTATACTTCTGAACTGACAATTGGAACATAACAACTGAAATTTTTTAAAGAAAAAAGGATAAAATGGTTTAGAAGTACATTAGAAGATGACTCACAATGGTAGCAATCCGCTTATTAGAAGCCATGAGAACCTTCCCATTTTCATCAACCACAAATCCTGCTGGTGGCTTCGGCAGTGGCATAGTCGGATAGTACGAGTTTGAATGTGAATTCGAATCCGTATTCGTGTTCGAATAAGAATCCTCATTATTATCATCCACATATTGATTTTCAGCCTTCACTATGTCAACATCCCTCAAATTATTGGCACCAGCAGCATCCCCACTTTTGGCCCTTTTCTTCTTCTTCTTATTGGAAGAGGCTGAAGAAGAAGAAGAGGAGGAATTGGAAGAGGTTTTCTTGAGTGGTCCAGTTTGAGACCTAGTGGCTCGGCAAATGGGGAGTAGCAGCGGTAAGGTAGTGATAGTGGTAGGGTTTGGGATGGAAATTGAGGTAGGCAGTACAAGAAATGAGTGCTTCTGAAGGTGATAATTCAAGGAAAATCTGTAGAGGGGTTGAAATGTGGAGATGGAGAGTGCCATTTTTTTTAATTGATGAAGACTAATTTCTGAATGCCCTCTCCGTCCTTCATGAGAAATTATCCATATATTTAGGAAATGGATTATTAAACTTGTTAAGTCTTTTAATTTTTATTTTATTTTATTTTACTTTTATTAATTCTTAAAAATAAAAAGTAAAAATATAGAAATTTAGTAAAATAATTAAAAATATTATAATGTATAGAAAATATTTAATTAAATAAAAATTGAAAATATATAGAATTAATAAAATAAAATAAAACTTTAAAAATTCATTAAAACAAAACTAAAATAATTTAAGAGCTTAATTATAGATTTTATCATATATTTATATGTATTTACATATTAACTCCGCTAACTTTTTTATTCCTTACCTTTTTTATATTATCTACTTAAATCTCAATTTAATCACTTTTTCAATTTAAATTTTATCAATTTCATCAGCACTTATTTTTTGGATTCAGATCTCGAAAAAATTATAAAAATTCCTATAATGAAAGTTACTGTCTTTCTCAAATTTTGGAAGACTAGAAACGGGCTAACTCAAATTAAGATTGAAAACAATTAAATTAAAATTACTTTTCTATAATCAATTTAGATTTAAATGTCAAAAAAAAAAATTACAGGTAAAATTGATATTTTAGCAAGTTTAAGGATCAAATTGTCACAATTTCTTAGTCTTCTTTGCCATCAAAACCACTCGGTTATGTATATAGCCGAATTGGTTCTACACAGTACTAATTGACTATTTTTCACTATTTGACACCATTTTATGTGTATTTTTTGACATATAAACACTTAAACATATAAAAATAAGTTTCTAGAAAGTTTTTGTGATAATTATTGAGATTTTTAAAGATTTTAATTGGATATTATTGACCGATAAAGAGAAAATCTTTAAAACAACTAAAGCATATCGTTCTGATTTTTTAGGATCTCCAAAATCTTAGCTCTATAAATAGGACAATATGTCCTATGTCTGGGGTTGATTACATACATTAAGTAGCATTAATTATTAGCAACTCTCTAATTAGCAATTTTCCTCGTTATAATTTCTTTTCAGAGATAAAAGCTTTTGGAAAAAATCCTAAATATGGAAACTTTTTTCTAGAACGACAGTAGTTTTTTTAAATCTTAAGCCGCACTGATTTTCAACCTATTTTCGGCTCAACTGCCTCCTCATCTCTTGAAGCTTACAGAATGACAACCAACTTGTAAGCGACTTGAGCGCTAAACTTGACAAGATGCAAGACATGCTGGAAATCAAAGGATTGGACCCGACATATAATTTCGAGAAATTAGTATTAACAAGTAAAGACAAGCTGCCTGTAAAGTTCAAGATGCTCGAGATGAACAAGTTCAATATGACTGGTGATCTAAATGTTCAACTAAAGCAGTATATAACCATCATGGGAATTACTCAACTAAGTAGGACCCAAATTGTCAAGTTGTTTGTATTGTCACTAAAAGGACCCATTGTAAACTGGTAAATAGTTTGGAAAAATCCTCCAAAACTAAATGGCGCGATTTGTATAATTCTTTTGTTATGCAATACAACTATAATACCTAGTTAGAAGTATCAATTAGGGATCTCGAGTCCATTAAGTAAAAGCCAAATGAGTCATTCTCTGATTTTTTGACCAGATAGAGGAATAAGGCTAGGTTGATAAAAATAAGCCCTCTGAAAAGGACAAAGCTCGTATGGTGGTTCGAAATGTTCTTCCTGGATGGATCGAAAGGCTTCAGATGATGAACCCGAAGACTTTCATGGACCTATATATGATGATGGGCTTCAAGTCGAAGAAATAAAAAATGACAAGAGGAAGACTATACGAATCGGTGGAAGGCTGAATTATCAAGCTGGAGGGAGCAGGACTTTAGATATGAATATTATCCAATAATCGAGGAAGTTCTCCAACTTCAGGCAATCTCTCTCAGAGATCTTTAAGAGGTTAGTGCAGAATGACATGCTCCAATTGACCACCCTAAAAAAGCCTACTTGATCGTAATGCACTTGACTATAAACCCATCACCTATTGTAAGTTCCACCAAGCACCGGGCCACCACATAGACAACTACATCTAGCTGAAATATGAAATCCAAGATCTCATTGATGCCGAAAAATTGACTAACCCAAACTAGCCTAACACTAGAAGAAATCATTTACTAAATTACAACAATACACCATCCCCAAACCAAGTGTCCATAATCACCCCTGACTTCAGTGAAGAAGAGGTCATAAACTCTTTCCAAGACATATTCAAACTCAAGCCAAAACCATAGCCTAATAACCCATAAAGAACCTTCACCGAGTTGGGGGCACCATTTTCCGTGGTGTTTCAACATCTGAAATGAAGCGGAAAACTCAAGCCCCAATAATTGAAAAGCAGTCCTAACCTTCACAATTTCTAATATTGTGAGTATCACCAGGCTTTCAGGCATGTGATGGAGCAGTGTGACCATCTCAGGCATAAAATTCAAGACTTGATAGGCTGTGGGCAATGGCAAGTTGAACAACTTCCATAGTATAAATGTGAAGACCTATTGGGGCAGCCCTCAGGCAAATTTGATTTCACGGTCTGCTATTTGAGACCTCATTCGGTTGACATTTAGATTAAGGATATTGTGTCGAGTGGCTGAGGATCATATAATGATCAAGTGGCTTGTGAGCCTTGTCTTCTGGAGGTTTAGAAGGAGGGTAAGAAGAAGTCAGTTATGACCATTGACATTTGGTACAACTCTAAGGATGAGTGTGAAGTCTAAGACACTAGGATAAAAGATATCTGGGCAGACAATGATTCTAACAAAGAGGCTAAGCTGGTAGGTGAGGATGAAGACTCGAGGGTTCAAGGGTTGAAACAAGTCGAGAAAGCACTTGAAGGAGGGGATAATGGATTGTTAGTGTAGTTAAAGAAAGAAAAGAAGATGACCGACATTTGGGAACTATTGATGCACTCATCAGATCACATAAAGGCTTTAATCCAGGCCTTATCTGGTATAAGTATTAGCACGACAGTTACCCTCAAGGAGATGATCAAAACAGTAACTGGCGAGACCACCGGGAAGATCACTTTCTCAGACAAAGACCTACCACTAGAAGGAAGGGACCACAGCAAGGCTCTTCATATAATAACAGAGGTCAAGAGGAAAAGAACTCCATGTGTGATGGTGAATGATGGATCAACCAATACTGTGTATCCCTCTCGCATACTCCCTAAATTTAGGATGAGTGCAAAAGACTTGAAACCATCGGATATGGTTATAAGGGCCTAAAATGAAACCAAGAGAGACGTGGAAGGGACATTTTTAGCACTAGTAAAAATGGGTCTCATTGAATCCTGGATGGAATTTACTATCCTAGACATCCTAGTAACCTTTGCCTTATTATTGGGTAGGCCATAGTTTCATGCTTTATGAGAAGTCCCTTCCACCGTGCACCAAAAGGTTAAGTTCCCTTATGAAAGCGAAATAGTGAATATTAACGCTGAAGGTGGTAAAGTTATTTCGGCCATCCAAGAAGTTGTCAAAGAGCTGGAAGCCCCTACTGGATTCTAATTTGTTATTCTCTACAAGGACTATATGGATCCTAAAGTAGCCAGCATGTTCAAGAAGATGGAATTCATGCCTATAATGGGGCTGCGAAAGAACCAACAAGGTATCACAGAGTTGCCCAACTTCAAAGGTCAAAAGACTCGACATGGGCTGGGTTACCGTGAGGATGAAGATGAGGATAAATCGAAGGGTATGACTCTAAAAGATGTATTTATCTAAGGGTATAAACCTTACTCTAGGGAGCCCAAACCTGTTACAGTAGTTAGGATTGAGGTGCTGGGATTCAAGATACTAAAGAACCTGATCGTCGACAAGATGGTCAAGTTGAGCATCAAGGGAATCCACGAGAAAGTCACCACCAAGGTAGAGGAGTTGAAGTTGGAGGAGTTCATCTCTCTGCTTGAGAAGCTGAGTCAGCAAGAGCTAGCTGCTATGATAGAGGAGCATATCATTAATGTATTCTACGATGATGTGATCATGTCCGATCTTTATGAGGACGATATTTTTTATTTCTAAGATTAATAAAATAAACTCCAATTTTGCTTACTTATGTGATGTTTTTCCTGATGGTAGTGTACATTTTAATAATCACAACATATGCATATTTGACATAAATTCCATTCAAATTGATTCATTTAATTTAGACACAAATGTAAATCTAAGGAACATTTTAATATCTCATGATATAACTCTTAAGGAGAGGAGAGAACTAGAAAAAATAATTAAAAAAAGAAAGGAAGTATTTGTTTAGTCTTACAATGACATGCCAGGGTTAGATAAGAAAATAACGGAGCACCACATTCCAACTTATCCATACATCAAGTCGATTAAGGAAAAGATGAGAATATTAAGACTGGAATGGGCGGAGAAGATCCGGGAAGAAGTTGCTAAGTAGGTAAACGTCAATTTCCTTGATGTAGTCCACTATCCTGAATGGTTGGTGAATATCGTCCCAGTCACAAAGAAAGATGGAAAAGTAAGGATGTGTGTGGATTATTGAGACCTAAACAAAGCATACCCTGAGGACGATTTTTCCCTTCCTTATATAGATATGATAGTTGATAGTGCTGCTTCAAGTATGATGTACTCTTTCACTGATGGTTTCTCCAGGTACAACCAGATCATAATGGTAGTAGTTAAGAAGCTGAAGACGCCATTCATCAGTGAATAGGGTACATACTAAAGAATGCAGGGGCAACTTATTAAAGAGCAACCACTAACTTCACGACATGATGCATAAGGAAGTGGAGGTGTATGCAGATGATATGATGGTAAAGTCTGAAATAAGGGAAAGGCATTTTCAGGCTCTGGATAAGTTCTTAGGATGAGTGAAAAGGTATAATTTGAGGCTCAATTCGAAGAAGAGTGTATTCGAAGTAACACTGGAGAAGCTGTTAGGGCAGATAGTTAGTTAACAAGGAATAAAGATTGATTTGGATAAGGTAAAGGCTATTCAAGAGATGCAAGTACCAAAGACAAGAGTGTATTCAGAGTAACACTGGAGAAGCTGTTAGGGCAGATAGTTAGTTAACAAGGAATAAAGATTGATTTGGATAAGGTAAAGGCAAGAGATGCAAGTACCAAAGACAAAGAAATAAGTCATAATATTTCTAGGACATCTATAATACATTAATAGGTTCATTTCTAAGCTCATAATGGTCTGTGATCCCATATTCAAGCTTTTAAGGAAACACTAACCTGTTGTGTGGGATGAATATTGTCAAAAACCTTTGACAAGATTAAAGAGTATCTGATGAAGCCGCCAGTACTGAAGTTATCAAAAGATGGAAAACCATTAATTATGTACTTGGCCTTAGAAGAGGAAGCTATGGGGGCAACGGTAGCATAATGTAGGCCTAATGACGCGGAGCACGCGGTCTATTATCTCAGTAAGAAGTTGTTGCGTTATGAGTCAAAGTATAACCTTGTGGAGAAGACGTGTTTGGCCATGATGTTGGCTATGAGAAAATTGAGACACTACTTTCAATCTTATAAAGTGCAAGCGATTTTGAAAATAGATCCACTGAAGTATCTATTCAAAGCTCTGTCTCTTACAAGAAAGTTGGCAAAATGGTTGGTACTTCTAACAGAGTTTGACATCAAGTACGTTAGCAAGAAGGTAGTCAAAGGCAAGGCTACAGTAGAGTTCTTCGCTCAGAATGCAATTGAGGGAGATGATCCTTTAGATTTGGAGGCTTTTTATGAAAATCTAGGGGCAATTAAGATCTAAAAATGGAAGATGTACTTTGATGGTGCTGTGAATGCAAGAGGTGTAGGGTTAGGAGTAGTTTTGACATGCTAGAAGGAGAAATGCTGCCAATGGCCAAAAGATTAGACTTTAAAGTGACAAATAACATAGCAGAATATGAAGTGTGTTTATTTAGATTAGACGCAATCATGGTAGTAGGAGCGAAGCAGCTGATGGCCTACGAGGACTCCATGCTAGTGGTTCAACAAGCCATCGAAGAGTGGGAAGTGAAAAAAGAAAGGTTGAAGCCATATGTCAATTACCTCAAGACTTTGGTTTGTAATTTCTATAAGTGTCCATTCATACACTTACCGCATATTCACTGGCTACCTTATCATCAATGTGGGACAACCCCTTACAACTTCCAATGAGGCCATTGGTGATCGTGAAGTCAGGAGTGCCTTGTTACCAAGGAGATCGGATAATGCAAGTCCAAATGGGACCATAAGAGAAGCCTTGGTTTTATGATCCGAAAAAGTTTTTAGAAGACAGGGTATATCCTAAGGAAGTGACTGCGAAGGAAAGGTATATGCTGCGGCTACAGGCCAGAAATTACCTCAACCATGAAAGAGTGTTATACAGAATAACGACTTCAGGTGTCCAACTTCGATGTGTTATTAAGGTAAAGGCGTAGGTTGTAATAGAGGAAATGCATAGTGTTAACCAGAAAGGATATGCATTAAAGATATTATTAGTTAATAATAAAGAAGGATTGTATAGATATGTAAGGAGATGTTGTGAATGTCAACTCTACAGTGACTTGAGTCACGTTCCCCTGAACCGAACTTCACAATATGACATCTCCATGGCCTTTGCAGCTTGAGGAATTGACATCATCGGGAAAATAAAGCCTTCTTTAAATAGTCATAGGTACATAGTCATGGTAATTGACTACTTTCCTAAGTGGGTTAAGGATGAGTCATTCACTACTATAAGGGCAAGGCATGGCTAGGTTTATAGATAGAAACCTGATCTGTAGGTACGGGGTCCCACATCATATTGTGATGGACAATGGTGAGCAATTCATGGGTAAAACAACAGACCTATTAGCGAAATACAAGATTGAGTATCACAGGTCTTCTCCGTACAAACCTCAAGCGAATGGAGCGATGGAAGCAGCCAACAATAACTTGAAGAAAGTACTCTTGAAGATGGTGTGGAATCACAAAAATTGGTTGTCTCGATTACCTTTTACACTATGGAAATATCAAACAACTGAGTGGACCTCGACAGGATAGACTCCATACTCTTTGGTTTACGAGACTGAAGCGGTCCTACCAGTTGAGTAGGAATTAAAATCTTTAAGAGTTGTATTAGAGGCTGGGACACCTGAGTGCCAATAAGGTGATCATAGATATCAACAGTTGGCTTTGATCGATGAAAGGAGGATGAAAGCCCTTTATCACATGTAGTTGTACTAGAAGCGAATAGCTAGGGCATTCAATAAGAAAGTAAGGCCAAATAAAATCAGAGCCGGTGACTTAATGTTAAAACACACGAGACCTATTGTATTCAACCCAAGAGGGAAATTTAGGCCTAATTGAAAAGGGCCTTACTTGGTAAGGAAAATTATGCCCAAAGGAGCCACTAAGATCTCTAACTTGGAAGGTAACCAGTTCTTTGAGCCAATTAACTTGGATCATCTCAAGAAATACTATGTATAAGAATAAAAATAAAAATAATAGAAAAAATAGCCTACTAATCAGAAAACCGATAAAAGGCTAGTCAGGCAAAAATTAGGCCAATGAGAGAAGATAATCAGCTAGAAAATCTAAAAAGATTAGCTGATCTTATATCATGAGAAACCAAAATATACTAATTTGGACCTTTACTAAATGAATAAATTGTTTAATTCTTTATCAAACATACATGTGTCTATTTATTATTCTAAGCATTAATTAAAAGAAAAACTAAGCTAAAGTTCTAAGCAAAATAAAATAAATGAAATCCAAAAGAAACATATTTTCATCTTCTTCTCCTTTTTGCATTTGCATCCGCATTCCTAGAATCAACAATTAGCTCTTAAGTTCTCTTGAACCTTATGAATCTAGGAGAAATGGTAATCTGAAGCTTGGCCCAAGCTTTGAAGTTGTCATTAGTGGTCCAATCGCCTTCGAAATCAAGGTTGTGTTCTATATCTTGATGGAACTAGAGTCTCTCAATCTTATCCAAGAAATCTTGTCTCAATAGGAAGCTTTCGAATTTAAGAGGGAATTCCAGAATTTATTTTTTTGGCGCATATTGACGGTAAAGTCTTACAGGAGTATAGAAGGTGGACCCCCACAATCCAGGTAAAGGCACATAATCGCCGTATACCATGAGTATGTCATGCTTGATTCTCGACCAAGGGCAAGTCAGTAGATAAGTGTGTCCGAAGTGCCTTTCATCCAACAAATCTAGCCATCATGTTCCCATGGGGTATCAATTGATTGAAATTGCATGTGCTTCTTCGGCTCATACTTGTCAATGTTCCATATGATAGTCAATGTTTAAAGCTTTTCACAGCCAAATCTAAAAAAATAAAGAAAATAAAAGAAGAAAAAAGAAATAAAAAAGAAAAGAAATAAAAAAAGAAAAAACTAAGTTGAAAATCCAAAAGGGCGGCTTAAGCAAAAAATAAAATCTGCTAAATTAAAAACCCGAAAAGATGCCTTAGGTAAGAATTAAGGCAACAATAAAAGGAAAAAGAGATTTGGCTGCATACCTGCAAGAGAACAAGGTTGGTCGCAAACTGTTGATGGGTTTTGTACATATCTAACCTAATGATAGTTTTAGCTAAGATGACTGGAGCTGGATCTGCTCTATGCTCCACTTGATTAATAATGCCAACATTTCTGATATCTCCCCCTCCTTAAGGAGAATCATAAGAAATCGGGCATAAAGGCAAAAGCCCAGCATCCTAAACTAAGTAGGTGTACCCCTTTCTTTCTTCTCATAGTAAGAAATCAAGGAAGTGAGGGTAATGTATTCACTAACATGATAGAAAATCCTAATTGGCACTGCACAGAGCCGATTGGCTCTACATAAGGGAAGTTCGACAAAAATTTGCAATTAAGTCCCCGATCTTGCAGTTTGACCCTCAAACTTTATTTTTCTTGACAATTAACTCCAAATTGATTTTAAAAAGGCAATTTTGGTTGGATCAACCTCAATCCTAACCTCGATTCGCACATCCTTCATCTACCAAGATCTGAGAAGGCAATAACTTTCATCCTAGGATTTTCCGTAATTTCCTCGATATCTGAATCTGGAAAATGGATGCTAACAGTAGTTCTGGTGATGTGCAAATACTACAAGCTGAGATGTCTGTCATTACAAAGTAGATAAAAGACCTAATGGAAACGATCAAGCAACAATCAGATCTCTTAAAATTATTCATGGTTACCAGAAACACAAACATCAGTTTTGTTGTTCCAGCCGACGCGGACAATCGCCCATTACTTTTGATTTCACTACTCCTATTGTGGAAAAGGATAGAGGAAATGGCAGTAATCTTGATGAACGCGTCGATGGTGATGATGAGGTGCAAGTCCTTCTAGTGTTGTTGCCAGCGCGTCTCTTGCATCTTCAGTAGAAAACTCTAAGCTGCAAAAGATGAGAAGGCGGCTGGATAAAATGCAAAAACTGCTCAAGTTTGAAAGGATGGGGAGCCATTGAAGACATTGATGAGTCTCTGCTAAGCACCTCCAAAGGAAAGATGAATCCCCCTACCTGCCGAGATTTGACGGTTCTAGCGATCCTCAAGCTTTCTTAATTGCATACCGATTTGGCATGTCTACTTGTTCCAACCTGACTAGGCAACAAATAGTCTAGTATTTTAGTCTCTATTTAACTGGAAATGTGGCCTGCTGGTATTGGCAATTGGATAGGAAGGTTAGAAAAGTTTGGAAAAATATGATTGAGAGACTTGTGGGCCAATATGGGTACAACACTAAGGTCGAAGTGAGCACACGGGACTTGGACCCCGACAACTCTCTAGTGAAACTGCATCTGACTACCTCTTGCGATTCCGCACTAAGATGGCAAAGATGACCACCTGGCCAACACAAAAGGGTCAAGTGCGCTTTGCCATCAATGGTTGTTGTCTCACCTCTATGATAAGTTGGCTCCCATCCCATCAAGAATTTTGAGAGTTTGAGGGATTGTGCTACTAATGTTGAAGAGGTTGAGCTCAAAAGGAACTCCTACAGAAGAAGTAGTACAAATAGTCTTGGCATAAAAGAAGTGAACGCCTTGGACATGACCTTCAGTGTAACCAGTCAATCGTGAAAGTTCACCAAGTTCCCGATACCCTTATCTCAAGTCATGGCTAAGCTAGAAGAGCTTCAACTACTGAAGTCACCTTCCAGAAGACCAAGGGTGACTCAAATGGGCAGTAACCTAAATGCCTTATGCAAATACCATCAGCTTCCTGGCCACGACATCAATCGTTGCTATGCTTTAAGGAACGAGGTTCAGATGCTCATTGATGATGGGAAGATTGCTAATCTCGAGAGAAGATCACCATGTTTTATTCTGCCTATTGACTCCGATAGACAATACTTTCAGCATCATGCATTAGACAATCAGTCCTCTTTATTTGTACAAATGTTTTACCTGATGTTAATTAAGTAATTTTATGACTATCTTATTTGCATATTATGATTTATGATGTATCATTCATTTGATTCAAGCGTAACTGAGGTCGCGTTCGCAACCTGCTTAAACTCCAGATGAAAGAGTGAGAATAAAGAAAAGAAATAAAAGAAATAAATAAATAATAAGGAATAACGGGATAAATTGTTTTGCTTGAATCTTTAAAAGGCATTCCTAGTCTAAGCCTCAACCCATGCCCTTACCAAGCTAGTCGAGCCAAGAATGGGCATGAGCCCAAAAAATGAGAAAATATAGAAGACAAAAGGCATAAGCCAACCAATATGGCTATGATCCCTAAAAGGAAAACCCAATGCAAACACAACAGAAATTTATGCTCATTAACTCAAAAACCTCTCCCTAGGACCATAATAAGGCTAATAAGTTGTATAAGGGTATGAGTTCAACAAGTCAAGCAAGGCAACGCCCAATCCAATAAAATTGAAATAAGAAAAATCAAAATAAAGAGAAATGCCCGTTAGGCTAGAAGATCCAACAAAAAAAGACCTAGGAAAAAGTTAAGGCATGTTAGAGAAAATAGTCAAGCCAAAAAACCTTAAAAGGCTGGTTGACGAAGGGAGTTCGGCTAGGTACATGGATTCAAAAACAGTTATGCTTGAATCAAATTGTATGACGACACTACATTTAATAGCAATATGCTTATGAGATAATCTTCAAAATGTCCAACTAAACAAAAGTATGAAATTTCTCACAAATAGACATAACTAGGAGCAACAACGCTAGTCAATGACCAAGAAGTCATCATCGTCAAAGCAATAAATAAAGCAAATAACTCCCACTCCTTGTGCGGCCATACTTTTAAAAGAAGAAGAAGAAGAAGAAGAAGATAAATCATAAAAAGAGATGTCTATTAAGTTGAAAACCCCTCAAGCGGTAGCTTAGACAAAAGTTAAGGCTAACCTGCTAGATCGAAAGTCCAGAAAATGGGCGACCTAGGCAACAATCAAGGCAAAATGGCTCGCTAGATTGAAAATCGAAAAAGAGCGATCTAGGCAAAAATTAGGGCAAGAAAGAAAAGAAAAGAGAAAAAGAAAAAGAAAAGAGAAAAATGTGTATGGCTCGTAGGCAATTCCCCGTAAAAGGCTTTTGCCCTATGCTCGAAAGACATAAATACATGCTAAGCGAAAGCACGGTGCCTAAAAGCTGAGTAGCAAAGGCAAGAAGCAAGATCTGACTGCATCCTATCAAACATACATCAACAAAGTCATAAGGCTTACTGCCAAAGTACTAGTGACCATACCACTAGAAGTAGTGAAGATCCAACCAAAGTTTCAGGAAGCTGCAACAAAGAGAGACTATAGAAGGTCAAGTCTACATCAAGCACTTGGAAGCACCAGATTGTGCTTACTCTCAAAAATACTCATAGCCTCTACATGAAGGCACCCTCCTAAATAACCCAATGTAAGCTTATCATGCATAAATTAGAATAGACTCATGCATACATGAATAAAACTAAACAAAGGATGCCAAAGAGCTTGAATGCTTAACTCTCTAGGGCTCAGACATAGGCTTCAATCTGTGTGGATCAGGATACCACCCTACCAAGCAATCCAAGTATGATTCTCTTATCCTCAATCAATATGGAATACTAACCTCAAGCCTAAGGAGTCCCCCTTTGAGGCACTATTGCCTTTTCAAATACAATACACAACTCAACCACGCCTCGTTAGCCTCTTGGACATCAACAACCACCCTCAAAAAAGCGCTAGTATCGGATCGATGCACTCTCAAGAAGACACCTGTATCGCACTGATGCACCCTCAAGAAAATAATGGTATGGCACCGATGCACCCTCAAGAAGACGCTGAGATTGCACCGAGACACCCTCAAGAAGACCTCGATATTGCATCGACGCACCCTCAAGAAGATGCTGGTATCGCAACAACGCACCTACAAGAAGATGCCTGTATTGCATAAATGCACCCTCAAGAAGGTGCCAGTATCGCACCGACGCACCCTCGAGAAGACGCCGGTATCGCACCGACGCACCCTCAAGAAGACTCTCGTATCGCATTGAAGCACCCTCAAGAAGACTCTGGTATCGCATTGAAGCACCCTTGAGAAGACGCTGGTATCGCACCGATACACCCTTGAGAAGACGCTGGTATCGCACCGACGCACTGATGCACCCTCAAGTAGACGACAGTATCACATCAACCCAACCTCTAGAAGATGACGATACCGCACTGGTGCACCCTCGAGAAGATGACGGTATCGCACTGACACACCCTTGAGAAGACGTCGGTATCGCATCAACTCACCATCGAGAAGATGACGGTATCGTGCCGATGCACCCTTGATAAGTTGATGATATCGCATTGACGCACCCTTGAGAAACGATGATATTACACCATATTGTACTGACGCACCCTCCAAAAGACGCTGGTATCGTGCTGATGCACCTTTAAAAAGACAACGGTATCGCACCGATGAAACCACAAGAAGATGATAATATCGCATCGATGCACCCTCAAGAAGACGATGGTATCGCATCGACGCACCCTCAAGAAGACGATAGTATCGTACCGACATGTCATAAATAATCCAGGTATGACACCAGACCCTAATCTTCTTTATGCTTTGTTCGAACTAATTTTCAAAATGTATTATTTTGCAAAAAGAATTGGTTCTTGAAAATTCCTCCTTCAAAGCAGAGGTCAGACTGTTAGCACCAGATTTTTTCAATGACAAGGCCCATTCTATGTGAACCTAATTCTAATAAAGTCTAATCCTAACTAAGACATACCGAGGCCCACCAATTAATATTGATTAGTCTATTGGACTGCAATGTTCATGTTGGGTCCAATTTTAACTCAAAGTCTATGTGGTCCATTTTAATTAATCAATCACACAACACATATTTAATCATACAATGAACAAAATAAATAAAATAAGATGTAGAAAATAAATCTAATTATTACAACCTGGCCTACAACTATATCTGTAAAGAAAAAAAATCTAAAAATCTAATACAGTACAAAAAATACATCAAAACTCTACAAAAGCCAAAAATATGGATAAAATATTGCACAACCAATTAGCACTAGGAATAGAGTTGATTGGCTCAACGTATAGCCAATTGGCTCTGCATTTAGCCGATCAACTCTAGGGTTTCGAGAGAAGTCTTTTTTGATTCATCAATATATTCCTCGCATCCCTGGAGGTGAATTTCGCGTGCATAAAGAGAAAAAATCAATTAGATATGAAAGCAATAAATAAGAAAATAAAAACAACATATATCAATCGATTGATCAAAACTAATAAAAAAACACTAGAAACTAAAAGTACAGTAAATAAAAATTGCAAATTAATCATGTAATCCTATTAAACATATTTAATTATTGAATCATAATGAAAATATAAATCTAATCATTAATCCTATAAATGTCTCTAATCAAATTCAAAATCCTAAATGAAAAAATTATCATATTCAAAACCTTAGTATTTTTATTATCATATTTCAAAATCCAATTAACATGCAAATCCATAAGAAACCCTAATGTAATTATATTAATCATAAATAATAACAGTAACCCTAATCATGTTTCTAAAAATTAAAAATAAAAAAAGGCAAAGAAACCAGTTTAAGATGATGATGGATGCATGTTTGGAGGAACCCTCAGTTGTCACTGTAGTTGATGGTTCTGTGAGTCTCGGATGATGAGGATGCAATTGAATCAAAGGCTGGCTAGGAATCTAGTGCTGGAGAGTAGTTAAAAATCTTCTGTCAATTGAAAATTTCCAATAAAATGGATTGTTTCTTGAATGGCCTTCTTTCTTAGTGACTTAGGTCTTCTGCCTAATGAAGAACGATAAACTTTTTCCTCTCTTTTCCTCTATTGCTTTTTCTCTCTCAATTTTCTCTGAGTATGTTCTTAGTGTTCCCCCAAAAATCCTAAATGTCTCTTTCTATTTATAGAGGTAGGGTTTCAAAGGAAATCCTAAGGGAAACAATAATCTCTATTATTTTAAAAAATAAGTTGATAAATATCCAAATTTAATTCTTTAAATTTAAATAATTATCGTTAAAAATTCATGATTATCATAAAAAACCTTTCTAAAATCTGTATATGGACGTAAAATTGTCAAGAAAAAAGACGTCGAAAGGAAAAAGTCCTAATTAGTAGTATGAGCCGATTAGCTTTACATAGAGCTTATGGAGCCGATTTGGCTTTACATAGAGCCGATTTGGGATCTACGCTCTCTGAATTAGGATCCACGTCCATGGAATTAGAAACTATGCCTATTTAATTAGGAATTATGCCCATTGAATTAATGATTGCAGAGACTTCCCTCTGGCTATTTTCCATTCCAGAAAATAATTTATTGCTTTGGGTCAATTTAGTAATTTTCCACTTTCGGGTGCTTACGGTTAGAATTTCCTGCCTTGCAAGATGGTCTGATTCATTTCAATGCTTTCTAGAAGCTATACTGGTGTTTGAGCCATCCAGGGACTAAAATGTAATTTTGGTGGATAAATGACCAAACTTGTAATTTTCTCAAAAATTTCCCATCGGGCTGCCAATTGGGCCTCTACGTGTCTTTTGCGGACTTGTACCAACGTTTTGGACTAAGACGTGATTTTGACAGGTAGTGAACCTAAAAGACATTTTTGACCCTTTCCAAGACATATAAGTAGCCTTATATCCACACTTCATTCATTTTATTCATTTTCCTTTACTTTTCTCTCAAAACCCCTTTTTACTCTTTCTTCAATTTCTCACCCAATTCTCAACCAAATTCTGTGAAATTAGTTTTAAAATGGCGGCCTCATCTTCTAGATTTGCTGGACGCACCCCGATAGCACCCAATTGAGAGTTTTCTACTCCAATTTCTCGCCAAAACGATATTGGGCTTGTGAAAGGAGAGAAGATTCCTCTTTTAGCAAAATTAAACACCCATCGTGCATTTCTAGCAGTCGGAGAGGTAATTTCATAGCTTTAAACTTAAATTTCTACAATTTATAGACTTAATATACGTGTTAAAATGTGTAAAAAAATTGCAAAAAATCATCAAAAACCTATGTGTCCTAGGCTATATAGCCAATTCCATGACGATCGCCTCGACAAAGGTAACCTACCGCACAGTTGAACGAAGGTTTCTAGGGCTTTATTTGCAAAAAATAAAACTAATAGACATATACTTACCTGTTTGGGGTCTTTTTATATGCATATGATTTTTAATACCTGTGTATTTGGCTTTCCAAGATGACGTTGTGTCACTCCGATTCGCCAAATTTTTTTACGATGCTCGTGAGTGGTTCGACGAGCTTTCTAGCTCAGTCTAGGCCAGGATAGAAGATACCGGCTTCTATCAATTTGTGGTCACAAATTAGTCACCGAGAGTGTTGATCATACTTCTAACTATGCCTTACTCGAGAGGTGGATGGACACGACTCACACCTTCCACACCCCGATTGCTGACTCTCTGTCCTCTTTCTTTTTTTGCCGTTACAAGCATCGACTTTTCTAGCATGCCTGTGCCATTTGATGATGCGATCCATGATTAATGTTTCGATGTTCGGGAGCGCTTCATAACTGACCTACTCGGATTCTTACTGATGTTCAAGAACTCGTATTGCATTGCTTATCAAGGCATTCCCCTCCACTACCGGGGCTTTGTTCCTCGGAATGCTCGAGAGGTTAAACAGGTGGCCCAAGCCTTTTTGGTGTACCTCTTTAGTACAATATTGTTGAGTGACTCGGGGAACTCACTGAACTTCCATTACTTGGCACACCGCAGGATTTGGAACAATTCTCGCCTCGGACGTTAACGTCCATCTGATGATACAAATATGCGAGAGCCATGTAAGTTATGCATTGACTTCTTTTTCCTTAATTGCTTTTATAATACAATGAATGCTAATTCTTGTTCTGTAGGTTTAGGTCCTCGAGATTCGCCTTTTGGTAGGCTCACAACCCATCTGCACTTCACGAACTTTCCCTTGCTTGAGTCACTAGGGCTTGAGAAGGACCGTTATCTTGGAGTAGGCTTAAGTTCACGTGCACCGCTTCTTGATTAACAACTTGACCTGGGACACGGTAAATATAATTCATTAGTCATATTCATGCTTCATTTGTATTGTTACTTACTTTTTCTAGTTTGTAGATTCGTGGCGATTGACTAGGGGAGCATACATAGTGGGAGCCTTACATGTTATCCCCGGTTGACCTCGAGCAGAGGAGGATCCTATTGATCGGACCCCCTTATTGGGCATAGTATTTAAGAAAGAGAATCTATGGCTGGGAGCGAGGCCTCAACTGGTGTCGAGTCCCATTATCCCCTCCTCTTCCTATGTTCTACACAGCAGATCTTGCTGGGGAGTATTTAGTGGAGTGCTTGATGGGGTCTGATGAGCCTGAGGACCTCACCATCCGATCCCAGTGGACGGACGACACTTTGTTCATCCCTCAACTGTTGGAGGCCGTGCCTCTAAGTGATGACGCTGTAGCTCAATATTTTCTTAGATTCACTTAGAATTCCCCTTTAATTGTGTCCCACTTTCTTAATCATATATTTAGAGTTCATCCACTAGGCTTCTACTGCTCATGAGCCAATTAAGGATGGTTCGCCCAACGCTCCAAGTCTTCTCATATCACAAGCTCTTCCGCTGGTCTAGCCTCTGAGGCACCTCCTACGGCCATGTCTGATGTGGTTCTAGGAAGTGTTTCATTCCCTGCAGATTCGATGGTCTTATATTGGAGTCCTTATGGTGTGATGGAGCACTGGCTTGCCATGGAGCAATGCCTCCCTCCGGAATTCACTCTGAGTACTTGCACTCATGTAAGTTACTTTTCTCTCTTGTGCTTTCACCTCTTTGTTTTCTTGAAAATTTAGTGACAATTGTGCAAATAATCACACAGATTCAGAGATATCAGTTCGAGCACGTACATTGGCTAGTTGGTGTTGCATGAAGGCAATTCTTTATCCTTAGCGAGGATAGGTAGGTGAGAAAATAATTTATGTATGGTAATATGTATTGATGTGCATCATTTTATACATATTTATATGCCCAATTACTTCCATTTTTATGCATAGTTATCTTGTTTTATGCCAGAATCACCTGTGTTTTGATTCCTTTCATGTTTCAGGTGATTATCGATGGACATTATCATTAGTCGAGGGAAATACATGCAAACACGAACCAGAATCCATCAAATTGAGCAAGAGCTACCATTTTAAGGTTGAGCACGGCTTGGACTCTAGCCGTGCTGAACCGTCAACATTTGACCCTCAAGAGTGTCATTTTGGCATGGTTTTCGAGGCCACCACAGCCTCCATCATGGCTTGTGGTGGCTCAGCACCGGTGAGGACACGGCTAGGAAGAAGACCTAAGTTGCAAGACTCGGAGGTCCAACACGGCCTAGACTCTGCCTATGCTGATCAGCACAGGCTTAACCATGGCCATGCTGGGACAATTAAATAGGCAAAATCGAATTATTTGGCTAGGGTTCGATTTTCTGACTTGAGATGTCACATACATGCGCAAGCCACCCCTTTTTAGACTTCGATATTCGACTTTGGGAGACCATTTTCACACATTGAAGGACAAATTTCAGTGGTTCAAGCATCACATTGAAGATCAAGAGTGGATTTTAAGGTAAATTAAGAGGCAATTCGGGAGATCAACTGCAGTGTAGATTCAGATTTTGAGCTGTTCATCCAATTCGAAGGAAAATAGTGTATCTGTTCCATTTTCTTTTTTCTTTCATTGTTATTGAATTCCTAGTTGTTTTAGACATGAACATGTGTAGCTAAATCGATTAAACCTATTGGGATTTCCTTACTATGTTGGCTTAGTACTGAATTGTTAGATTGTTTGAGTTCCTTTTTGTATTCTTCTTGCTTTCAATATTAATAAGATGTTGCATTATTCATGAGACGTTATGAATTGTGTTCCTTATATTACTTTCTGTAATTGAGAAATTCATTAAGTAATTGGAATTTTGAATAGCAAGAACTAGTTAATGATCACTTAGAGATAAGGGTAATTGACTAGCCGGATTAAGAATTAACAAAGCGTAATATATGTGGATTAAAGCTTAATGCTAACTTAATATTCAATCGTTAGGAAGAGACTCCAACTTTAGGTTCTTAGGTTTAGGAATTCGGTTATCTCGAAAGGGAGACCGAATTCAGTTAAGAATTTGTCCACGAGTAGCATAATTAGATTCATCAATCTGTTAGCTTTTGTTTGATTGCTAACTAGTTTAGGTTCCCTTTGGGTTTGCATTTCTTGTCTTGATTGTTTCATTCTTGCATCTCATTTAGAACTCAATTTCTATTTATTAGTAAATTTAGAATTCATCCATCATATATTTTAGGTTAGATAACAAAGAACGAAGTAATAACTTTGGGTTTTCACTTTCCCGAGAATACGACCTTGATACTCACCATTAGTGTTAGACTGCATCGATAGGTTCATTACCTTAGATTGTAGCTACATAAATAGCTTATCATGTATGTATGCATGTATGAAATGCACTAACTAATCTCCTTTTTGGTTTTTATCAGAGGGACCATGAGAGCTTGTAGGGGCAACTGGATGATCGACAGCGTCAGATCGATGCTCAGCAACATTAGATCGACACGTTTACACTTCAACTATCGGCCTTGCAGACCTATAGGATGGACATTGAATTAGACAATGAGATAGGGGGTTCGGGAGAGAAACTTCAGCTTTTGACTGCCTGTAGAACTTAGAACTCTTGTAGACTTTTGACTTTTGAAGATATACAATATGATTTTAGCTTTCTATCCTGCTCATTTTCCTTTATTATTATATTCGTATGAGCTTGTGTGCACTGAAAATCAAATGAGTGCTCGAGAAATTACCAAAACTAGCCAAAAATTGCACTGGGAGGCCATACAGTCGATCGGTTGTATGCTCAGCCGATTTGGCTCACGATAACAATCAACACACGTTGATTGCAGTCCGATTCAATCGATTTAAGGCCTATATATACCATGACCCCCCCTTCTTCATACACGATTTCACATTTCAAAAGTTAAAAGATATATCTTAAAAAAGGGCCAAAAGCCTACAAACTCATCTTAAAATCCTAACTAGTGATGATTGGGTCAAATTTGGAAAATTCCACCTTTCCTCTTTCAGAGCCATGCAATACACCAAACTTGATTATTGGTTCCTCCACTATGCTGTCAACTTTTGGTGCCAAAGAGACCATATTTTTATATTCAATGGACAAGAGTTGTGCCTCATAATTGAAGGATTTTCTACTATTCTTGGCATTCTCATAGATTCTCACATCATATTGCCCTGCAAAAACTCAATGAGCTTTTTTCTGGCAAACTAGTGGAGTTATTCGACATGCCCCCAGCTGAGGTAATTTCCCATTCTGTTGGCGACTTCATTGATGTCTTGCTGTGAGAAGAAGGAGAAGACACATACAAAACCAAGTGGATCTGGATGCTGGATGCTGGGCTTTTACCTTTATGCCCAATTTCTGCTGATTTCTCCTCAAGGAGAGGGAGATATCAGAATTGCTGGCATTATTAACCAAGTGGAGCATAGAGCATATCTAATTCCAGTCATCTTGGCTGAAACCATCATTGGATTAGACACATACAAAACCCATCAACAGTTTGGTGTGCAACGTTCTTCTTCTTGCTGCAGGTAGAAATCTTTACTTTTACTGTGATTATTTGACCAAGGTTGCCCTTCTCCGGGTTTTTGACTTAGCAGACTTTATTTTTGCCTAAGCTGCCATTTCGAGTTTTCAACTTAGCTTCATTTTTCTTTCTTTTATTTTTCTCTTTTCCTATTTCTTTCTTTTTTATAGATTTGGCTGCAGGAGAAGCTTCAGATATTTGCTTGAGATTTATACATAGAAGACATGTGATGCTCGATCTTGTATTCCACTAGCAGGTCCGCTGTCTCACCCATGAATTGTACCCCATTATCTATCAAGATGTGATGCGGGACTCCATAGCTATAGATCAGGTTTCTTTCTATAAATCTGGTCATCTGCATTGCCCCCACCGTGGTGAATGACTTGGCTTCGACCCATTTCGAGAAGTAGTCAATTGCTACGACTATGAACCTATAACCATTCGAATGAGGTTTTACTTCTCGATGATGTTGATCCTCGTCGCAGTGCCAAGGAGACATTAAGTTAAGGCCCTTGGTTGGAGGCATGTGACTCTGGCATTCTCGGCATTTTCTCACTAGTGCTATGCAATGTTTCTCCATTGTTAACTAGTAATAACCTTGCTGCATGATCTTCTTGATCAATACTACGTTGTTCATATGAGGCACGTATACTCCTTTGTGAATTTCTCCATCACTACTTGAGCTTTTACTTTAGTCATACATCAAAGCTGTACACCGGACACCATCCTTCTATGCAGGACTTCCTCGTGGCTGATGTAGTTCCTAGCTTGAATCTGCAATGCATATCTTCCCTTGGTAGTCACTTCTTCTAGATATCCTCTGCTTTCTTTGAACTTCTTTAGATCGTAGAATCATGGCTTCTCTTCTAGTCCTATCTGAACTTGCATTATCCGATCGCTCGATAACACAATACTGACTCAATTTCACAAGAGGCTTTTATCGAAAGCGATGTAGGATTGATCCACATAGATGATAGAGTAGCTACTGTTTGATTTTGTCCCAAGGCAAGTGTATAAAGGAACACTTGCAGAAGTTGCACACTAAATTTCTGAGATAGTTTACGTACAGCTTCAACCTCTCTTCTTTCACTTTCCATTCCTCGAGGCTTGTTGGATTACCAGCTTGGAGTCTTCATAGACCATCAAATGTTTAGCTCCTGCTACCACGGCCGCTTCTAATCCAAATAAACATGCTTTATAGTCTATCATGTTATGGGTCACTTTAAAGTCCAATTTCTTAGCCATTGGCGGCATCTCCTCTTCTGGCATGATCAAAACTACTTGTAACCCTGCACCTCTTGTGTTCACAACTCCATCAAAGTACATCTTCCACTCCTAGATTTCGATTGCCCCCAGATTCTCGTCAGGAAATTCCAAATCCCAAGGGTCGTCTCCTTCGATCGCATTTTGGGCTAGAAACTCAGCTACAGCCCTACCCTTCATTACCTTCTTAGTGATGTACTCAATGTCAAATTCTGTTAAAAGCACCAACCATCTAGCCAACATCCCCGTAAGAGATGGAGCTTCAAATAAGTACTTCAGAAGGTCTATTTTTAAAATTTCCTGCACCTTATAAGACTAAAAGTAGTGCCTCAACTTCCTTGCAGCCCATATCATGGCTAGGCACGTCTTTTCTATGAGGTTATACTTCAACTTGTAAGACATCAACTTCTTACTGAGATAATAGACTGCATGCTCTACATCATTAGGTTCGTATTGTGCTACCATTGTCCTTATAGCTTCCTCCTCCAAGGCTAAGTATAGGATCAGTGGCTTGCCATCCTTCGGGGGCTTGAGTACCGGTGGCCTCATCGGATAATCCTGATTCTGTCGAAGGCCTTCTAACAATGTTCATCCCACACAACATGTTGATGTTTCCTTAAAAGCTTAAAGATAGGATCACAGACCATTGTGAGCTTGGAAATGAACCTGCTGATATATTGCAAGCGTCCTAGGAAACCTCTGAATTTTTTCTCCATCTTTAGCATTGGCATCTCTTGAATAGCTTTGACTTTATCCGAATCGATCTTTACGTCCGCTGACTTACTATGCCCTAACAACTTTCTTAATGTGACTCCAAACATGCTCTTCTTCGGGTTGATCTCAGATTGCACCTTTCCACTTGTCCTAAAAACTTACCAAGAGCCTGAAAGTGCCCTTCCCTTATTTCAGAGCTTACCATCATGTCATCAATATACACCTCCACCTCTTTGTGCATTATGTTATGAAACAAGGTAGTGGCTGCTCTTTGATAAGTTTCTCACGTGTTCTTTAGTCCAAAAGGCATAACCTTGTAGTAGTATGTTCTCCACTTTGTGATAAACGATGTCTTTAACTTGTCCACTATTGCCATTATGATCTAATTATACCTAGAGAACCCATCTATAAAGGAATACATCGCATTCGAAGCAGCATTATCGACTATTATATCTATGTGGGGAAGCAAAAGTCGTTCTTTGGGCATGCCTTATTCAAGTTCCTATAATCTATGCACATTCGAACCTTACCATCCTTCTTCGGGACTGGAACAATGTTTGACAACCATTCGGGGTAGTCAACCACATTGAGAAAATTGGCATTAACCTGCTTAGCGTATCTTCTTTACCCATTCCGGCCTCAGTCTTCTCATTTTCTACTTGATCGGCTTAATATACGGACGAGTCGGGATATGGTGCTCTACTATTTACCTGTCTAGACCTAGCATGTCATCATAGGACCAAGCAAATATCACTTTTCTTTTTTCTATTATTTTCTCAAATTCTCCCCTCTCTTCAAGAGTTATATCGTGAGCTATCAGAATATTTCATGGATTTACATCTGTGTCTAAATTAAATGAATCAACTTGTATGAAATTAATATCAAATATACACATGTCATGATTATCAAAATGCACACTAACATTAGAAAAAACATTACACAAGTGAGTAAAATTGTTCATATCATTGATCTTAAAGAGAAAAGAAATATCATCCTCATAAATGTCGGACGTTATTATATCATCATTATAAAAAAAACATCAATGATATTAATCACAACAAGAGCGGCTAGGCTTATCTTCTTCGGCTGAGTGATAGGCTCTTCTAGCTTCAGCTCTTCAATTTTGGTGGTGACCTTCTCTTGGACCTCCTTGATACTCAGCTCGACTATCCTATCGATAATTAGGTTCTTGAAAATCTCAAACTCTAGTACGTCAGTCTCAACTACACTAACAGGTTCAGGCTCCCCATAGTAGGGCTTATACTTCTAGACAAACACGTGCTTTAGAGTCCTGCCCTCCAATTACCTTTCGTCTTCTTCAGAATATCCCAAACTTCGTCGAGTCTTCTAACGTTTAAAGTTTGACAGATTTGTAATACCATGTTGATTCTTTTCCAACCCTATTCTAGACATGAAGTTCATTCTCTTGAACATGCTGGCTACTTTAGGATCCATATAATCCTTATAGAGCACTGACATTCGGAATCTAGTAGGAGCATCCACCTCTTTGACAGCTTCTTGAAGAGACAACCTTACCACCTTTGGCATTGATGGAGATAATCTCGCCTTTATGAGAGAATTTCGCTTTCTGATGTACTATGGAAGGGACTCCTCCTAGGGCATGGAACCATAGCCTTCCTAATAATAATGTAAAAGTTCCCGGTATGTCTAGGATGGTGAACTCTACCCAGGATTCAATAGGATCCATCTTCACCAATGCTGAAAATGTCCCTTCTACTTCTCTTTTGGTCTCACTATAGGCTCTTATTACCATGTCTGATGGTTTTAAGTCCTTTGCAATCATCCCCATTTTATGGAGTATGAGAGAAGAACACACATTAATAGCTGACCCATCATCAACTATCACACATGGGGTTCTCTTTTCTTTTACTTCTACTGTTATGTAGATGGCCTTATTATGGTCTCTTCCCTCGAGCGATAGGTCTTCATCCGAGAAGGTGATCATCCTGGTGGTCTTGTGAGTTACCTTTTTTATCATCTCCTTAGGGGTAATTATTGTGCTAATGCTTATACCAGACAAGGCTTGAGTTAGAGCCTCTTTATAGTTCGATGAATGCTCAGTAGTTCCCAAACATCGGTTGTCTTTTTCTCTTTCTTCCACCATTCCAATAACACAGTATCCCCGTCCTCAGGTGCTTGCTTCTCTTACTTCAGCTTTTGTAACCGGGCCTCCTTACCTTTACCCGTTGGCTCAATTTTGGAATCATTGTCTACCCAGATGTCCTTGGCCTCGGCATCTTGGACTTCACATTCATCCCTAGAACTATACTAGATGTCGATAGCCATGATCGACTTCTTGTCCCCTTCTTTCCAGACCTCCAAGAGATAAGGTTCACGAGTGGCTCGATCGTTATTTGATCCCCAACCACTTGGCACAATATCTTCAATTTGAATATCGATCGAGGGTGGCCTCGAATATCAGACCTTGAAGTCACATATGCTTGAGGGCTGCCCGAGCAAGTCTTCACACTCATACCGAGGAAGTTACTCAACCTCCCATTCTCCAAAGTCAATTAAGTCCTAAACCTCGTACTTAAGGTGGTTGTACTAGTCTGTCACATGCCCAAAGGCTTATGATACTCACAATATTGAATACTATCAGGCTCAAGATTGTCTTTTGGCGATTGGAACTTAAGCTTCCCGCTCCATTTTAAATGTCGGAACACCATGGATAGTGGTGCCCCCAGCTCCATGAAGGTTCTTTGTGGGCTATTTGGTTTAGTTTCTAGCTCTATTTGAGGTATATCTATGAAAGAGTTCATGATCTCTTCTTCGCTGAAATCAGGGTTGATCATGTACACTTGATTTTGGGGGTAGTGTGTTATTATAGTTTGGAAAGGAGTTTCTTCTAGTACTGGGTTGGTCAGGGTCAGTGAGCTTTCCAACATCGATAAGGTCCTGAATTTTATGTTTTAACTAGATGCAGTTGTGGGTGTGGTGGCCAGGTGCTTAGTGGAATTTATAGTAGGTGTTGGGTTTGTATTCAGGTGCGTTAGAGTTTAGTAGGTTCTTAAGGGTGGTAGGTTAGAGCGTGCCATTCTGAACCAATTTCTCAAAGATCTTAAAGAGAGATTGCTTAAAGTTGGAGAACTTCTTCAATTATTGCATAATATTTACATATAGGGTTATACTCCCTCCAGCTTGGTAGTTTGCCCTTCCATTGGTTCCCACAGTCTTTCTTTTATCATTCTTTATCTCCTCGACTTGTAGCCCATCATCGTATAGATCCATAAAGGTTTTAGGGTTCATTATCTGTAACCTTTCAACCCATATTGGAAGGATATTTTGGACCACCATACGAACTTTGTCCTTTTCAGCGGGCTTGTTCTTCATTAGTCCCGCCTTATTCCTCCATCTGGTCAGGAAATCAAAGAAGGACTCATTTAGCTTCTGCTTAGTGGATTCAAGATTCCTGATTGACACTTCCAAATGAGTGTTATGGTCATACTGCTTGACAAAAGAATTGCATAAATCGCGCCATTCGACTTTGGCAAATTTTCTAGACTATGGTACTAATTGATAATGGATCCTTCAAGTGACAACACAAACAGCTTGACAATCTGGCTCTTGCTCAGCTGAGTAGTTGTCATGATGGTTACATACTACTTTAGATGAACCTTCGGATCACCAGTCCTGTGAATTTGTTCATTTCGGGCATTCTGAACTTCGTAGATAGCTTGTCTTCTTTCGTCAGCTCTCAAAATTAGAGGTAGGGTCCAAACCTTTGATTTCTAGCATACCCTTCATTTTTTTCAAGCCGGGCGCTCAGACCATTCACAACTTTATTGGTGGCAAAGGGAGTCTCCCTTTTAGCTTGGTCTAGCACGAACTCATCAAAGTCCTAAAAATTTCAAGGCACTCCTCTTCTAATTGGGTCTTCAGCATTGGCATTAGCTGTGGCAGTAGTTATAGTTGTAGTGGCAGTAGCAGTCTCAACGGCAACCATAGCTGAGTTAACAACAACAAAGGAATTAACCGACTTAACGAGAGTAACAGGTGGGGCTCGGTTTGCAGCCATCCCAGACAAGAGTTATTGGAGCTCTTCTCGTATCATACCCTTCAAGTCATCGATGATAACATTCTTCAAGATCTCGATGTCTTGTTCATTAGCTCTTTCGTTGGTCATTTCTTTGGTAGCTTGGCGTCTTGATCTTTATAGGTGCTCTAACATAGCTATGATTCTCGAAGAAATATGAACTCTTTCCAATCTTCCACTGTCTTGTCTCTTTCAACCCACAAAAGAGTTTATATGGCTAAAAAAACAAAGGCTAGTATGATGCATGAGATGCATGATGCACGTGCGATGCACAAAGATAAAAGAAAAAAAGGTTAGCACACACAGTAGTATACAGTTCATCCTTCCAACCTTATTATTCCCACACACGGTTCATGATAAGTCTTTCTTCCCTAGGATTTTGGGTCTAGGCTTTCTACCAACAGGGGATAGTAGGCCTGATACGCATGCTATAAGCTCTCAAAGCAGATTTAAACAAACAAATCAATATTTCTCGATATAAGCATAAAAGCTTGTATATTTTGGGCCTAGAGTCTGGTTCCACATTTATAGGCCAAGGCTTTTCATTACTTAGGCTTAAGATACTTACAAGGAAAACATCTCATATAACAAGCAACAGGGTTTCTAAAGGAGATTACTACAGTCATTACTATGAGCTGAGTCTTGGGTAAGTATAAAAGGCTCCCACAAGTAAAAAGTGTTCTTCCTTGGCTTGTCTCCCCACTCAATGGTCCATGCGACGAAAAAATGTCACTCATTACTTATGAGTGATGATTAGCCAGTGTCGTAATTCTAGAGTTTGAGTGAAACCAAAGAACCACTAATCAATGCCATTGGGGCTATGAGGACCAAAGTATACAGTGTGTGAATGTAGTGATGCAAGAATAATTTGTTAACTAATAAAATTAAAGACAAATTTACACTGGAATCAGCTTCTCTTATCCCTAGTAGAGTCGCCACTAGGCAGTGGTTTCGGGCGTGCACTCAAGTGTCTTTAGCCACTACGGCACTGTAAGGCTTTCAATCTAATTGGGAACACGCTAACTTGTCATTGAGACTAGCACAGAGATGGGAGTCACCACCCGGGTAATCACCGGAACACTTTTACTAATGAGTGGCATTTCTCAGATTCCATAAGGAAGCTTACCATAAAATCCAGAGATGGATTCAGAAGCCAACTTTCTTATTTTTGTATATTAATCTTTAATTTTATTGTTTAACAAATTATTTCATATAAATGCAAGCAATTTATATACAGGTATACCAAATAACACACATAATTCACCTAAGTCTAGCCCATTTTATTCAAGCTCAGCCCATATAGGAGTTGTTAGCCTAGTTTATTAGTTAATTTATGTATGTAAGCCACCTAGTCCAGCCTACTTATATATTTTGCTTTTCATTTCTAACCTTTGGACCTAATGAACTACTTATTATGGTAAGGCTCGTTCATTATGATCCTAATTCTAATGAAGCTCAATCCTAACTAAAGCATGCCAAGGCTCGCTAAGTCTATTTAGATTTTAGGGTTTTAGACCTAGTTAATATTGATGAGCCTATTAGACTACAATATTCATGTTGTATCTAGTTTTAACCTTAAGTCTATATGGCCTATGTTAATTAATCAATCACATAAACACATATTTGATACTCATACAGTAAGCAAAATAAACAAAATAAAAGCAGAAAATAAGCTTAATTATTACAACCCGGCCTACAACTAAAATTGCGCAGGAAAAAGGCCTAAAAACTAATACAAAACATCAAAATCATCCAAAAGGCAAAGAATTTGGGGCTAAAGGTTGCACAACTGATTGGCTCTAGAGTTCTTATTATCATATTCAAAATCCAATTAACATGCAGATTCACAGAAATCCTAATCTAATCATACTGATCATAAATAATAACCTAATCATGTTTCTAATTTAATAAATAACAAAAAAATAAAAAAAAGAACGAATGAACCAATTTTAGGAAGATGATGGATGCATGTTTGAAGGAATCCTTAAGCTGTCATTGTAGTTGATGAATCTGCGAGTCTCAAGGGATGAGGATGCATTTGAGTCAAAGACTGGGTAGGAATCCAGCTCTAGATCTAGTGCTAAAAACTTCTGTCGATTCAAATAAAACAAGTTTTCAAAAAAGAGTTCTTTCTGTAGTGGCTTCTATCTTAGTGGCTTAAGTTCTTAAGAACGATAATATTTTCTCTTTGTATGTTCTCTCTGTTTCTTTTTCTTTTCTTTATCTTTCTCAGTGTTTTTTTCATGTTATCAGTTGCTAATTGCCAATTGCCAGTTTCTTTTTTTTTTTTCCAAATTCCAATTAACCCTAACCCTAATCACCTCTTTCTATTTATAAAGGTAGAGTTTTAAGAGAAACCCTAAAGGAGACGATAATTTTAAAAATAATATTGATAAATATCCAATTTTAATTTTTTTAAATCTAAATAATTATCATTAAAAATCATAATTATCATCAAAGAACCTTCTAGAATCTATATTTGAACGTAAAATCGTTAAGAAAAACGATGTTGGATTGCAAAAAACCCAATTAGCTCTATATAGAGAAAGTTTAGAAAATCTTGCAATTAGGTTCCTAAATTTATAAAATTATCATTTTGACCCTCGAACTTTATTTTTCTTAACAATTGAGTTCAAAGGTAATTCCAGCTGGATTAACCTCAATCCTAGCCTCGGATTCGCCTGTCCTTCATATCTGAGACCCGAGAAGGCAGTAACTTTCATCATAGGGCTATTCGTTTTTCCCTCGATATCTAGATTCGGAAAAAGGGATACTGATAGAAAGTTGTAATAATTTAGTTCGCTTTCCTTTGTTTTTTATTTTATGTTTCTGTAAATGGATGAACAAATACCTACTATGTGATTGATAATAAAAATTGGACATCTAGACTTACGGCTACTAATTGAGCTTTGACATATAACTTGTAGCCCATTAGGTTAAAGGATGGTAAACTAGACCTAAAGTATAAATTCATTTGGCTTAGCAGGTTTTGTCATATTAATGAACTAATCCACTTAGATTAGAAAAATTGAATTAGACCTTGGCATGTAAATGTAGCCTATTTAGAATAAATACTTTGTAACTGAAGTATAATTTATAATGGAACTAGACTAGGTGGACCTCTTTGTATATAAGAATAAAATTTAGGCTAATCATATAGATGAGTAATTGCGCTAAATCTACAGTGGGCTAAATTTAGGTGGACCTTACATGCTGTAATACTTGTTGTGTAAAAATTATTATGTTGCATTTATAGGGAGTAGCTATAACTAATAAAATTGAAAGTATGAATACACAAATAAGGAAGTTGACTTTTGGATCCATATTTAGATGTGACGAAACTTTCTTATGGAATCTAATGCGCCACTTAATTAGTAAAAGTTTCATAGAGAATTACTCAGATGGTGACTCTCTTTCTCCACGTTAGTCTCAATGACTAGTTAATGTGTTACTAAATAGATTAAAAAGCCTTGTTGTACCGCAGTCGCTAAATACACTTAAGTGTATACCGAAAACTACCGCTCACATATATATTAATTGATAAATAAATAAATTATTCATTAATTAATAAGTTAATAATTATTCAATAATTAATTCATTAATTTTTTACTTAGTTATCCTAAACTCTATGAAATAAAAAGTAAAATTAATTAAATTAATTAAAATTTAATAAATTTATAATTAAAATTCAAGACAATTCAAATTACTAACTCAATTCAAAATTCTAATTATTCAATCTAAAAATGTAGTGTCAAAAAAGACTCAAACCTAGTCCAATCCGCATATAAACTTACCAGAATTCATAGTTATTGAAATCTAAAATTATATGAATTCAAAATGATCCAAACTCGACCAAATCTAAAATGATTCGAAATTCAAAACTTTTTTGTTCAACCCGACTTGACCCATCCGTTTACCATCACTAATGGTAGCAACAACAATTATTGGCGTGTGGTGGAGAGTGAAATAAGAAGGACAGGGAGCCGCAACTCACAAACGTCAAAAGAAATGGGCCCTTCCGACATCAATGCCGTATTTCCTCTATCACCTAACTGCCCAACTCCAGCTCCACGGCTTCCCTCTCTCATTCCCTGTAAATGTAATCTCAAAAATTCCCAACAGAAAGTCTCGCTCCATAATACTGCTGTATTTTTACTGTTAATTCTTCACTGATCTCTGTTCTTAGTCTCCCTCTATTTATTAATTCTTAACTAATTTCTGTCCTTGCTTGCTTACTTACATTGACTTATCTTGTATTTCTGTCTTATAGATATGAATTCTATGCCCTGCTCATAGCATAGAGCTCGAATTCAGTAGCAGAGAGTGGTTGCAAGAATTTGAGGTCCTTCTCTTTCTTTTTGTAACTTCAATCGTTCACCATCTCAGTCACAAGCAGCAATGGCAGAGGAGGGAGCCTCTGAAGTTACTGCTCCAGTTCGTCGTGTTCTTCTCATTTCTGCCGGTGCTAGCCATTCCGTCGCTCTCCTCTGTGAGCCCGTACTTCATTTCAATTTCACTTTGCTTGTGTGTTTCAGTGTTAAACTGTTTGAACTCACATCAATCAATTGAATAGTGAAAGTTGTTTAAAATTTACAGCTGGAAACGTTGTTTGTACATGGGGAAGAGGGGAGGATGGCCAGTTAGGACACGGTGATGCCCAGGATCGACTTTCTCCCACTATATTGAGTACATTGGAAGGCCTTGAAATTATATCTGTTATTTGTGGTGCTGATCATACAATTGCATATTCTGAGTCCCATACTGATGTTTATAGTTGGGGATGGTTTGTTCTTGAGCTCTTTATCATTATTCTTTTTTAAGTTTTTAAATATTCACTTAATTTCTTAGGAATTTTAAGCAGATTGTCTATTTCGCATAGTCTCCAAAGCCATTTTTTGAAGCTAGCCTAGATAGTCCAAGTATATGTTAACAGCTTATTGACCTGATCTCAAATAATTCGTTGGTTTCAAGAGTTGATAAACTTAAAATTTGTTTAAACTCAAACTAGTTGGACTATATGTGTAAGACGTGCATCTGCTTTTGTGCATGCTTGCAAATTTTGTGTTCCTTTTGACTTTTGGATATAGCTCGACTTTGTCAGCTTTTTGGATGACCTTCGGAAGACCTGTCTGTGTTTGCTCTGAAACTCCATGCTTTAGAACGAGGCATATTTATTTCTATTTGATGATATAATTTGAAAAGTTAGCCCAAATAGTATACATGTGAATTCAGGGATCAAGATTTGGAAAGTAATGTCTTCTAGTATGAAATGAATGCACGGGGAGTTTGTACTCAAATTGAACTTCAAAGAAATTATTAAGGAATTCTTCCTATTGTTCTTCATTTTTTTAACTACATTTTTTTTATTCCATCTGGCTGAAATATTCTACCTCTAGAAATACTTTTTCTTCGACATTTCCCTTCTTGGGTGGCGATAGGGCTCTGTATATAATTTGGGTTCTTGAGGAGGCTTATTAACCTTAATTAGCTCTAGACACATCATTCCATCAACCAAGACTTTCCTTTGTATATTACAGGCCATCAAGAGCTTTTGAGGTTGAACAGGTTTCTACGGATACCTTTCTAGGCTACCCATTTTGAGGGAAATAGTCTACTCTTCTAAATCCTGAAGGGAGCATGTATAGCCATATATCTTGACTGCCAATACTTATATTTTCATGCTAGTCAGATTGATTTATTCACATCTATTTTCATTCAAATAAATACTTCAATTCATATTTCTGATAAAAGCTTTAGTTCATATCCCATAGGCTCTTTCTAACTTTCTTTTAATTGTTGTTGCGATCTTGTTCAGATACTTTTGTAAATAGTAGTTGCTATGTGGGATCATCTTGTGCCTTTTCTATATATCTCATAAATCTGTTGTAAGAACCTGAGATGCAAACATTCTAGATTTTATGTTTCTTATTTCTTTTTGCTTTCATGCATTTTATATACCCAAATTTGAAATCCATTATCATGTAGGTGTCTAGTATGGATTATTGTTCAGTTATGTTTTTGTACGTTCTCATCCAAATTTCATATATAGCATGTAATTTAAGCATTTTCTGCAGGGGAGATTTTGGGAGGTTGGGTCATGGAAATTCCAGCGATTTGTTTACTCCTCAACCAATTAGACAATTACATGGTTTAAAGATAAAGCAAATTGCTTGTGGGGACAGCCATTGCTTAGCAGTGACAATGGAAGGCCAGGTGCAGAGGTTAATACTCTCTATTCTCTATTTCTGTGCCCCAGTATTTTGAATGATGCTGATGTTAATAACTCAGGTTACGGCTAGTGCAGTGCAGCTAGTGCTTGAGATACTAGTGCCTGCTTTGAATTTGCATGTTGAGCAGCATGACTGATATTAGTTGCTTGAACTCAAAGTGGGTTGATATTTAAAGTTCCACTTCCACCTCGTGGGATCCTACTATTTTATTCTTGTATTTAGTGTCCTAGCCTCATGTCCATTCTCCTTAAATAGGGAATAATGGAAAAACCTCAATGATTTTGTCTTGCTGTTTAATTTAGGCCAATATATATTATGGGAGGGAGAAATATTACAACATGGAGGATAAGTAATCCTTCTGAACCATCTAAGAGACAGTGATAAGGACAAAAGAGACTTGAAAAGGTAAAGTCCAATTTTGTTGATATTACTCAAGGATAATACTCCAAAATCCCCCTAAAGCCTTGCCCTTAAAGGAAAAATAAAAATGATCTTATCCCACAAAAGATTGAGACGATATTTGATTTCTAAAAATGCAAGCTTTCCTCATCTGAATGCTTTGTCAAAGCATAATGAAGGCATAAATCTAGAAAGCTGAGAGGGACGAGATGGGGGTAATACTTGAAAAATATTGGGAGCAGAAAAATCCAAAGACCAAATACGACCAACTGCCTTATCCAACAACAGAGCAGAGCCCAACAACAGAAGCAAAACTGGAAAATCTGTTATCTCACTATCGCTAAAGTTGTTTAAAGAAAGTGAAATTTTTAGGAGAATGTGCTGTTTACATGGCAGAAGTGTGAAACAGCAGCATTATGCAAAGTAGAGATACGTAGAGACGGAAGAACAGATGAAAGAAAGAATCTTGTCCACATTGAAATCCTCTCTAACCTAAATATTGTCAAGGAATTAAGTAACATTTACTTAGCCTTTTTTCTTATATGGATTGTTTTCACAGCAGGCATACAGCTAGAATAGCTGAAATCCCTTTTTTACGGGCACAGTTTTTCAGCAAATTAGAAGCCTGATTTATCTCCTAATCTGTCTGTACTAAAGCTGTATATATCGGGACTGAGTCTTTGATGTAATGTACAGAATTTAGTAGAGAATATATTCAGAAATTGTTATTCTTACTCTGAAATAGTCAAATATGTCAAACAGCACCTACTTTATGCTTAATTATTGAAACGAAGGAAAATCACAGGGGCATTAATTCCTGTTATAGCATACAATCCGTTGTGCTATAATTCACATATACCCTTAATAACTTCTATACTGAAGGGATTAAATATCTAATGGGAATAATTATTACCATTTCCCTACAAAGGCAAGATTTCTTAGACATGCAAACTTCTCAAGATTATAGGCCACTCTTTCTAGGACCATAAGCTAGGAAATTTTCTCTGGGGGATTCTAGATAAACAGGCTTGAATCCGAGTGTCAAATCCCTCTAAAGAAGGAGAAAAGCAAAAATCCTGTCTGACCTTTATGCAATCATAGAGAATACTGAGATCCAGGGTTCCTGCCTAAAAGGAACTCTCAAGTAAGCGAGCTCTGATCTCATATAATCTAGTGAGAAAGTTAATCTAGGAAAGCTCTTGCTGAATCAGGTTCATGCCTGCATTCTCAGTTATGATAACATTGAGCCTTGAGACCTTCTGAAAGATGTACTCCCTTGATTTTCATGTAATATTATAATTCAAATTGCTGCCACCACATTTATTTAGCAATTGTTAGTTGGGTGGTGGCGTAGTTATGTAGGACTTATTTGTGGAAGCTAGCGGAATTTGAATATGAAGTTCAGACCAGATTGTAGATGGATAAAGAAAAGAAAATTGTTTTCTGAAGACACTTAGACAATTCAGACGTCACATCCGAGGGTTCCTCCAGCTTCACACCTTAGGGAAGAATTGCATCACACAACTCAAGAAAATAGCAAATCTGCCATAATTTTGTATTAAATTTAACTGTCAACTGAAAAATAAACTATTACAAATCTAGGTACTTATAGACTAGACTAATCCTAACATAATTTGAGTTAGAAATCCTAAAGTACGAGAATTATAAACTAATACTAACTAGAAAATACTAAACCAGTTAAAACTCCTAAATCAGATTTAAAGTAAAAAATAAATACTCCTAAAATAAATTTTAACTATTGTTCCAACAAACTAGTAATTATGGAAATACCCCATGGGTAGTGAAATATACCAAAATTCTACATTTCTTGATTCTTTGAATTTTGTTTTTCTCGACTTCGTCGGACGCATCACATAGCATAGTCACTGATAATTCTAGTACATGTTTTGTTGGAACTAGTTTTCTTCTTCTATCAAAGAGATGCATAGCTGAAATGGTTTAAACAATTCTGCATTGCCTCATCTGCATCTATTTTTCTTCTGTCAAGTTAGTTTTATTCTACTTGTAGTTGTGTTTCAGGTAAGTCTTGTTTATAAGTAGGAGACTAGTTTAGTAAATCCTTGGGTGAAGGCTGTCCCATGACATATCCATGTTTCTTAAATTTGGTTATTTTTTGTGGGATAATGTTCTACTCTGTTGAGATTTCTTTTTTCCTTTTTCCTTGAAGTTGGGGACGGAATCAAAATGGTCAGCTTGGTCTTGGCACCACTGAAGACTCTCTTGTGCCTCAGAAAATTCAAGCTTTCCAGGTACTTTTAGTTCAACCAATGATTTTATGAGATTCTGCGCTTTGTAGGCTCTTGTTTATGTTTTAATTTTTATTAGTCCTTGATAGTTTGAGAGGACTATTTCTTGAACCACACGAGGCCATCCTTCCTCTTTTAAGCACCTTAGCAGGAGCTTTATTTACTTCAAGGAGTTTGGCACTAAGAGTTAGACAGGTTGACTTTATAGTGGAAATATGTCTACGGCCTTGTCATGAATGTATGCTTACTGCTTAATAAGTGCCATGTTTTTACACACTGTATTTTTGGGTGGAGGTTAAATTGTTTATCTTTTAGCAGTGAGATTTGTTCCTTAAGCTGATTTAGGTCAAAAGTGTGCACAAAGGCTAAACAAAATGATTAATCCTTGGATGTATGGACAAATGAATAAATCCCATGGAGAGGAGGTTTATGAATTTGTGTTTTTCATATTTAATTCTTTTTAGTGTGTTGTGTTTGGGTGGGGGCAATTATGGGAAAAAAGGGTGCTGATGCAGCCTATTTAAGATCTTGTATCCTTCTAATATCTTTGGACAAATGACTAAACTTCGTCAGATAGTTGAAGGGTTCCATATTAATGCTTCTGTCATGAGACGTGCAAGTAATGATAAAAAATTTAAAAAGGATGGTGAGCACCTCTGTGGTAGCCAAGAGATTGTACAATTCTGTCTCACCAGAGACAATTTTTCATCAACTGCACTAGGAGATATTGTCTTGCTGTGATATATGAACTGGAAATTGACTGTTGTCATTTGCAGGGAGTTCCAATTAAAATGGTTGCTGCTGGTGCTGAACATACTGCAGCTGTTACAGAAGATGGAGAACTATATGGATGGGGTTGGGGCCGCTACGGGAATTTGGGCCTTGGTGACAGAAAGGATCGTTTGGTGCCTGAGAAAGTATCTCTCCCACATGTATGTCTACAGACTGGTATTATATTTTCACTAGCATTATGCTCATGCACTCCATGTGTATATAATTACATATTTTAAATAAATGGTATAAAATAAAGTATAATTTATTATATTTTTCAAAACTTTATTTAATAAATAAAATCTAAAATAAAAGTTTCAATGAATGGTTTAACGAATAATGTAGATCCCAAATTATATTAGAGACCAATTATATGTGAATAAGAATATATATCGATGACTACTACAAAGGCCACCCAATTGCAAAACTTAAATAACTTCTATATACTATACAAAGGCTACCCAATTGCAAAAACTTGAATAAATTCTATATACTATTTACCTTTTTTCAGTACAAAGCCGAAAATCAAAAAGTAATAATAATAATAATATTAATTGTAATATCTGAAGCAAAAAAAATTATACATATGCCTTCTATAATCCATCAAATTCTGAAAGTACCATTATTTTCGATAAATAGGCTTGAGTAGAACTTATTCCCAAAAGCTAGCTTTACAGGAGAGGTGCCCAGTTCACATATATACACCATAACAGTTCAGTAATTTAGCGATGTGAGACAAATACAACTTCTAACACCCTCCCTCATGCTTAGGGCGACATACAAATGGGTCAAGTCTAAATCCATCATCGCAGACAAGAATCTGGCTCTAATACCATAATAAATGGGCTTGAGTAGAACTCATTCCTAAAAGCTAGCTGAAAAGAAGAGAGTGCCCAATTCACATATATATACCATGACAGTCTAGTAACTTAGTGATGTTGGACAAATACAACATCTAATAATTTTTAAGCAGATAACTAAATATTCTTAAATATTATATCATTATATGTAATAAGAAAATATATGGTCTCTTTATTAAGAATTAAAATCTTAAAAATAAAATATATAGAACTAAAAACATAATAAAATTAAAAGTCATTTCAGAAGGCATGAATTTTGAATATATGTAGATTAGAATATGCGTCTTTAAGAATAATTATTGTAATAAATTTAAAAATTTATTTTTGAACAGAAGTTTGTATTGAATGAATCTAAATTATCATATGTGTAGTCGGATTAACTAAGAAAACTAGACTAGATGTGTCTACCTGATATTTTTTATTATAGATTTAATTTATGTTTCCTTTAGCTTTCATATTCTTTAATAATTTTTTAACGTAATAATTAATAAAGAAATAATTAAAAAAAGAGATCATAGTGGCCATACATCAAATTAGTGACATTATGTAGTCACTAATTTCATTTTGGTATCTAATTTTCTGAATATTACTTATTATTTTATTTTTAATAAGCATTTCATAATATTGTTTTATTTGATTAGCATTTACGCTATGCATGGCAATGAAGAGGTGGAGGGAACGTATTTTAAAGGGATTGGAAGGAGAAAATTTACAATCTTGTGTTTGGTTACATAAAAATAATCATTGAAGGGAAGGAGGGAAATTAATTAAATTTTGAATATTTTTATTACAACAATAGAGACAAAAGGATAATTAATTAAATTTAATTTCTTTCCATGAGTTGAAATTTTTTACCCTACAATTAATTTCAACTTCTATAAGGAAAAAGGGAATATTCTCCTCCCCTCTTAAAAAATTTTAATAGCCAAACATGATTAAACTAATTCTGCTTCTATTCCCTTCCTTTCCCTTTCAATTTCCCTTCATCCATGCACAATATTAATACTGTAATAAACTTTTATGGAAACATGCCACATTAAAGCCACATGTATCTTTTCTATTGGA
This sequence comes from Ricinus communis, assembly GCF_019578655.1. NCBI lineage: Eukaryota > Viridiplantae > Streptophyta > Magnoliopsida > Malpighiales > Euphorbiaceae > Ricinus > Ricinus communis. The sequence goes on from NC_063262.1 coordinate 13,904,053, forward strand.
ACTCTATATGATGTAGCTTCATAAAATATTAATAAATGGAATTTCATGAAAAACTTGGCCTACTTTATATATATGTTAAACATTACCAGATTGACTAATGTCATAACCCTCTATAGATAAAGGAGTGAGGACAAAATTATCCAATCTTTATGCATATGTTTACCATTTTCCCCTTGTTTAAAGACGCTAACTATTAAATTGTTAAGGTTATGGACTTTAGCAAAATCTAATAAGTGAAGGTAGCTTTAAAGAGAATAGTAGCTACCGTGGAGTCAATTATAACCCGTAGGCTTTATGCAATGGCTGTCCCATGTAGTTGTGGCTCGTAGGAAGGTTTTAGAACCTGCTTTGCTTTTAAAGTCATGTATTGTGAGTTAGGGGGCTTTGGTTTGGTTTTGCAAAAATGGTTGGCACGAGATTTCTTTTCTTTGCTTTCAAATATATCTTAAATTAGCTGTCTGCTAGGGAAGTTTGAAATGACATGGAGACGAATATGAGACAGAAGTATCTATTTTTTACAAGAATATGAACAGTAACATGGCCCTTGTAGAAGCTTTATTGCTACAAACTCGTTGTTGAACTTGTCAATTGAACTACTTGTCTAGTATTTCTCCAAGACACTTTGTTTGAGTAAGAAAGTCAGGTTGAACTACTTGTCTAAATGTATGGTTGCAATTGCTAATTCTTTGTTCAAATATGCATGTATTCCACTTCTGCTTTGTTGGTTTGATGATTGTATTAATGATGTAATGAAAATTGCAGGGAGAGAAGATGGTTATGGTTGCTTGTGGATGGCGGCATACAATATCAGTTTCTTCTTCTGGTGGATTATACACTTATGGATGGAGTAAATATGGTCAACTAGGGCATGGAGACTATGCAGATCATCTTATTCCTCATCAGCTTGAAGCATTGCAAGGCAGTTTTATATCTCAGGTAACCTTTCTCCTTCCTTTAAAATAGTAATAGTTTTCATATATTTTTGTAGATTAACCGAGTTTCAAGATTTTATTTCAAATAATAGTTTCCTTATCCAGTATGTTAGTTTTTTAATATATTAGATTTTATTTTTCAATTATTATTCGGTTATCCAGCCTCCACAACTTCCGTTAAGAAAAATTTAATTTCTTCAACTTAAAATGATATGGCTCAGTCTTTTTTTTTAATCATTGGTCTAATTTGTTAGTAATAATATATTAAATATAAACAGATGCTAAAATCAAAACTCAAAGATAAATAATAATTACCAAGATTATAAGGACAATAGTATACAAATATATGAACAACAAAGTAATAATATCGGACACAGATGTAAGAAAAATAGGACGCCAATAATCTGAGAATTTCTGAATTCAAAGAGAGACATTAAAGCATAAATTTTGGCACACCAGCATAACGAGATGAAGACACTAGTGAAGAGAAATTAGGACATTAGAAATCCGAGGCTTGTGTATCACACAATCTCCTTAAAATAGATTCGCCCCTCACCGTTGGTGTTTGAGGATGATATGACCTCTGTTTCCTAGGATACAACAGATCAACACAGTTGATGAACACCACAACAACTGTACCAACGAACTTGAAGTATATTTAAGCTTTATCACACTTGAAAGTAAAGAAGAGAAGATACGAGGATCTTTTTTCACTTTTTGAATGAAAGAAATATGGATGATATATATACGAAATGCTTAATGTAGGGAAATAACATTTGACATATCTTGAGACCTTTGATATATCATGATTAATTATAATTAATCTATGACCTTTGGCATTACCATGATTAATTCATAATTAATTTATGACCTTTGGCAATTTCATGATCAATTCATCATTAATCTATGACCTTTGATATATGATATCACCTTTGGTATTTCATATGACTTTTCCATGTCAATATTCAATAGGTATCAATTTATTATTTACCCATAATTCATTTTGAATGGGCCTTCTTCAAAATAAGTCATCATATATGTCACAGAAATTGTCAATTTTCCAACAATCCCCCACATGAATGAAAATTGATAAAAGAAACACAATTTTTTTATAAAAACCTGGTAATATAGCTCAATAGTCAAGCATAGGATAGGTAGGGTTAGCCTTTGAACCTTCCCTTATAAAATTGTATTTACTTTACTAGCTAAATAGTAGACTTGGTGTCCTTGAACTATTCTGTCATTTATGTAATGATGATACATTTCACACACGAGTTTTTCCTAACACACTTCAGTTCTCATTGTTATGTTCGTTTTGGCCATGAACATCTCCTTGGTTCTGTGAGAGTTTCTAAGGGATTGAACCCTAGACAACTCTCCTTTGAAGCGGCCCACTTCTCCCTTACATAGGTGATTTCTTATGACATCCTCCATAAGAATCACTAAAAGAAGATCCTTATTTCACGTCATTATCATTGTATTCATCATAGGAATAGGCAGAGGAATTACCCCCACAATGATCTAAGCATGTTTGTACAACTTAGTTTTCCCTTTGAACTTAGATCTTGGGATCTCTAGTCAACTAGGTTGGGTTTCCATTGCAATGACATCTTCTTGCATGGGCTTTAGTCCTATTCCGTTCGATGATTTATCAACTAACTCTCTGTTCAACCCTTTAGTTAGCGGATCCGCGATATTATCCTTTGACTTGGCGGCATAATAAGATGCCACATCATCCATATAAAAACAATATATTTGTTGAAGTCCGTGGCGGGTTTGAACTTGGTACCTCATAATCTTAAAGAGGGTTTTATTCACCAAGCTACTGTGATTTTTATGAGCTACTTTTTCAAATTACTATTAATATAACTCTTCAGAATCATTATTAGTATAAGAGTTGGGTTAATTAGCTCCATATTGTCTCTTTTTTGTAATGAGCTCAGCGTTATCTTATTCCAAGATGAAATTATTATATTTACTTATTTTTTAAACTAGATTTAATACATAAAATTATTAGTTTGAAATATGTAGAATTATTCTCTAAAAAGACAAGACTTAAAGTTATAATAAATATTTATCAATATTATTTATGTTATTAAAGTTTTTCATTAATTTAATATTTATTTATTTTATTACTTATTAATTTAATATAATCTATATAATTGAGCATATTTTAATTCAATTGTATTTTCAGTAGACAATTATGAGATTTATATAATATTTAATTTGAAAACATTTGTAATTTGGAATAACTCTAAAAGCCTTAAAAATCTACCAATTTTTCCTTATTTTTAGTCTTCCAAAGTTAAGAGCCTATTCAATGTGGATTATACCTAAGGGAATAAATTATTTGACTAAAGTAAAATAAATTGTTTTAAGGTTTTTTAATTTGCTTAGAAATAAGGCTATCTATTCTGGGTTTATTATTGAGTTTAATCACTTTGCTAATTGCTTATCAAAATCACAGTAGCAGCAACCATTGCGCTCCTATTCAATATGATAACATTGCAGCACTTCCAATACCAGTATACTTCAGATACTGTTATTTAAGAACCTGGATATGAGCATCATAGCGTACTTAAGTTGCACTAAAATTTTTTGTGTGGAGTTAAAAGTATGGTTGGTAGCTACTCGCTGGTTTTGCCTCATTTCCTGTAGTATATTCCTGCAAACCTCTAGCTTGAATGAACAATAAATAAGATCTTGACCAAACAAGGTAATTGGTTCAAAGAGATGGAAAAAGTTATGCCCATATGATATGATATCGTATCATAAAGATGGTGATCTCTCCTATGGTTATACTTTCTTTTAGAGAGGGGGTCTAGGAGGAGTTAGTATGCCTTAGTTCTATTTTTGGACGTGATATTGTGTCATAAAGATGGTTGTCTCTCCCTAGGTTATACTTTCTTGTAGAGAGGGGGTCTAGGACAAGTTAATATGCCTTGGTTCTATTTTTGCAGATCCACTTATTATTATAACGTTGTTTAAATTGGAAGAAGTCTAGGGTTTTGATAATTATTTCCTCCATAGTGAGTAATTGCAAAGTGCAATCTAAAATTACTTATGTAGCTTCCTTTTGGATTGGAGGAGAAACATCTCCCTTTGACTGTAAATGTTCCTCCCTTGCCCCCATTTACTAGTAGGATATAGCCACATATGATATATTGTGATTATAACATTTTGCAAGAAGTATAAAAATAAATATCGGCTGCTTGATTTTTCACTTTGGGTGTTGTGATTTAGTCAATAAATAACTTAAATCAATTAAGCCTTAATGCCAAACTAGTTATATAATGCAGTCAATACCCAATAGAGAAAGTTGCATATTATTTTCTAGAATAATTATGCTGGAAGTAATGTGATACAGAACCACAAAGGTCAAACAAACACAAATGAAAGGTACAAAGCTAAAGGAAAACATTGAAGATTCGTTGAAGGTTCATACTTTTCTTAAATTAATGAATTACAACTTGAGAAAATAGCTACCTTAGATGAGGTATCAAAGTTTGTAGAGGGAATGGTCTCCTTTTCATTATGACATTAAAGGAGCATGCTAGTGTAGAATTTGTGAGAGCTAGCGAACGTTCATGTATTGTTGTTAGTCTTCCATGCTTTTTTTTTTCTGCAACTATTATTAAACATAGATGTTATTTTCTTGACTTGATCTATGTCATGTTCACAAAGGAGTAATGCTACTGATGGCTCAAGGCTCTCCTTGTTTCCATTATGACATTCTTTTCCACTTTTTCCAATAATTTACATATATATGCTGATGTAGTGATTCTGACTGTAAGGAGATGTGAGTTATACTCATTCCTGTTAGGATTATTGTGCTTGGGTTTTGAATACCTCACTGTACAAAAATTGGAAGTTGAGCATCTACTCAGAAAAGAAAAGCGGAATACACACACACATATATATATATATGTAGTGCTTGGTTTTCCATTACCTCATATGTTAAACAATTGAAGTTGAGAATATAATATGGTGGATCTAATTGTCTGTTTTTCTAGATTCTATCATTTCAAGTTGTTTTTTTTTATTTTATTTTATTTTTCTAGATATCAGGCGGTTGGAGACACACTATGGCAGTCACATCTGATGGAAAACTTTATGGCTGGGGATGGAATAAGGTACTTCAATTTTTTTTCTTTTAATTTCTACTTATGATTCTATATCATTTAGTCAATTTTATGTTGGTTTCTTGGTGAAATATAAGTCCTTTAATAGTGAGATGTTATTGTTGACCGAGTGAAATGGGGACCCATGAAAAGTCTAAAAAAGAAAAAAAATGAATAGGAGCAATTAACTATTGTTTTGGCCATGTAAACATCTTGAACTATCTCCCCGTTCCATTATTGTTCTTTCTATATTTGGCTTTCTACTGACTAGTTTTATTGATTTGAATTCTTTGTCAGCTCTCAAGTTATTTATCTATTAGTTTATTTGTTGGCTTTGTCTTTCTTTTATGAACAGTTTGGACAAGTTGGAGTTGGTGACAATGTGGACCGTAGTTCTCCTGTGCAAGTTAAACTTCCCCTTGAGCAGGCACATTCTTGTTACTGTAGTTCTGGGTTTCTAGATAGTTGATGACATTGATTTTCAGTTCTGTAGGAAGTTCCTTCTTTTTAATTCTTTTTCAAGAGGGTTGTTCTCTGTCTCATAGTTCAATTTATGTGCATACTTATTTGGGCGCTTGGCAGAAAGTAATTCTGATCTCATGTGGCTGGAGGCACACACTTGCTGTTACCGAACGGCAGAATGTTTTTTCTTGGGGAAGAGGTACAAATGGACAGCTTGGTAACGGCGAGTGTACTGACCGGTAATAGCATAAACATATATATTGTTAAACATTTTCTTTGAAGTAGATTCTTTTCTTCATTTTGTTGTCTTTATCTATATGTGCTGTTAGAGAGCTTGGGTTTAAAAGATTGAGAAGAAAATAAACTTGTAACTTTGTAAGATTATTTGCAAGGCAAAATCAAGTATCGTGCATAGACTTGAGAAACAAATACTCTAAGGCTTTTACTCTGTAGTTAAGTATTAATTACTCTCAAATTTAACCGTAATAAGTATAGATTTGCCATTCCAAATGATAATGTCTTGTTAAAACTTCAAATTGAAACTTCATAAATCCTAAGTTTCTACCCAGGGTGTGTTTAGGATTGTTGTTGGGTGTTAAAAAAGCAAGCTTAGTATTTTTTTGATTTACTATATTGATTTTTTTAAAATATTTTCATAAAATGCTTTTCTCAAACTTGCTTTTGGAAAAACATTAATTTACTTTGCTTTTTACAAAAGTAATTTTCAAAACTCAAACAATAAAATAAAATAAAATAAATTGTTTTTCAACCTCAATGCTAAACAACCCTTCAGTCTACCAAACAATGTTTAACTTCCATACGTAACAGGGTGCTCATTGGCCTCTCCAACAAATCCTGAATTGCCAAATTTGAAAGACTAGGTACTAATAGATTGCAAGTAATTTTTCATGGTTTCCTCATGTTCTATGCAATGAAAGACATTCAACTTTGGTTTTGCAATGTCAATGTAAAAAAATCTTAAAAATTAACATGAATAAGCATGAAATTTTGAAACTTGCTTGACTTCTTGTTTAGTATGATGATGATACCGATAAAACTTTCTTCACTAATCTAAAATATGGTATTAGATGATATCAAGTGTTGAAATAAGCTGCACATGTGGTCTTCCAAATTAACTTTGTGTTAGAGTTGCGTGCCTTGCTCCCTTTAGATATTGATCGTCTTTAATAGCATCCTTGGATTCCTTTTAAATTTTAATATTTTCTTCTCTGTTGTAGATGTTGAGTTCTCTGTGCTTGAACTTCACACTATATATGTAATATGTCAGAATTGAAAGCTTTTTTCTCTTTCTTTTTTATGAGGTCATGTATTTTGCCTATTGAGCATGCTTTTCTTGCCTTGCTTGTTTCTGGATAAAGTTCTTAATTAGCAAAGCTATGACAGTAGCATTTAAATTTGCTTTCTCTTAGATAATTTGTTCTGTGGCTTATGTGTCGTACCTCACCTTTAAGACGCCTTATATATGTCTTCCTCACTGAATAATAAATGATGCATGAAGTTTGCCAAACTGCAGCTCTTTGTCAGCATGCACATGAAGTTTGCCAAATAGCATTGGGGGCTATTTGCCAAGACTATTGAGTGAACCTAAAATATCTCTACTATTTATTGATTACTCCACTGATGTCATATAGTCATCCAGTTGCTATGTTTCTGGAATAAACCTGTGTTGTTTCTCGAATGTCTATTAAACTAATAATATTTGTTTGGCTTTCAAAGGAATGTACCAGTGATCATAAAAGCTTTAAGTGTTGATGGGTCTTGTGGCCAGCACATAGAATCCTCAATGGTCGATTCATCATCAGGTGTTTGAACTCTCCTCATTATTCTGCTTTCATTTATACACAAAAAATTGCTTATGTTCTTGGATTTAAATTTTATATGATACTTCCCTTGGCAGGGAAAACGTGGGTGTTGCCATCTGAGAGATATGCTGTTGTGCCCGATGAATCTGTAAGCTCCTTTTTAACTTTTCTGGCCACTATCGAAGTTAGGAGAGAATTAAGATATATGTGCTTGTCTGATTATGTTCAAGATCTGGATTGTAGTATGCGAGACTGTTGAAAGTAAATCTTTAAGTGAATGCTATTACAGTTTAAGGATGGAAAACATGTCAATATGTATTTATAGTGAACCATCGGAAACAAAATATAAATTCCCTCTGCATTCCCTATCATATGCTGAATATTATCGTCAAAATTTAGCTCTAGAATTTTTTATATGTTCTATTTTCTTAGTTAATGCCCCTGATGTGAAGAACTGAAGAATATTTTAAATGGTATATGAGTCCTCCAGACTACCATATGTTTTTCTTTTTCCTGTTTTCTAAAGAAAATGCTGGTGCAGGCACAAACAGATGGTTCAGGCAAGGGGAGTGATGTAAGTGTTCCGGAGGGTGATGTCAAACGCATAAGAATTTGATATTCTAAATGCAGATCATGTAGCTGAATAACCTGATGTAGATAGTCTGGTCTCTGGCTTCCAGGATGACTCTGTCTAATAAGTCCATGTAAATTGTACTTCCTTGCCAGTGTTGCCTTTTGCTGTTGTACAATGTTAATGCGAGAAGTATGTCAATCCTATGCTGATTTAACTTTTTCTTTCATGCTAGTATTCTTGTGCCTTTTATTGTCCAGTCATTGCAGGCTTCCTATTTTTGTTGTGCCTTAGGATTCTTTAGTGCAATCTTTGTGTTGGCAGCATGATGGTGTTTTGTTCCCTCCACCAGTTTACCCCTTAACTCCTAAATATTTTACTTCTTACCTAGATCTGGTGTTTACATTACAACTAATAGAAAAGTGACACGTATATATGAGTATTACACTTTGGTAATAGATGATTGACACATATTCATTATGTGTCAATTATTTATTATTTTAGTATATAAGTGGAGACATGCACCAAATTTAAGTAAGACTTTCTTATATTTTCTTATTTTACTTTTTTTTTTTTTATATTTCTGTTAACTAAAAATCCGGTTAAGATTTAAACAATCTCTTATCACTTGGTATAATTAATGATCATAAAATGAAATTTCATTATTATTTTTATTCTTAAGAAATTCTTCCTTATTAACTGAATAAAATTTGAAAATAAAAATAAGTAATACAAAAACTCTTAAGTCTCTTTTCACTGTTCATTCTTCTATTTCTTTCCTTTTGTTAATGGCTATCTATCCACCATTAACATTATCAAAATTCCATTTCAACAAATGCCCATCCCACTCTCTCAATAACACCATTTTCATTTTCCCCCACTCTGCGCCATCACTTTATCAATCTACCCGAGTTGCTTTGTTACAAAAACTCTTTGCTGAATGGGTTGCCAAAATTGGATTCCATTTGGAGATAGTACATGATACGTATCTGTTAGCTAGTGTACTAGGTCTTCAGCATTTTACTCGATCTTTAGCATATTTCTTAGTTGAATTATTCTATTGTTATTCTAGCTCAGTAGTAGCTGCGTTTCCCTATTTTTAGCTTTGTTGGTTGAAATCCTAACCACCAGACTATTGTAAATAGTTGGTTTTGATTGAATAAAAGCACAATAATTATTATCAGTATTTCCTTCCCTTTAGCTTTCTCTTATTCTTGCTCCTGTCTTCTCTCTCTCTCTCTCTTTCAATTACTTTTAACAACCATCCTCGAACGATCTGTGTCTTAGGCAAACTCAAAAACAAGTATGTGAGAGTTCTCATTGATGGGGGCAACACTCATAATTTCATTGATCATGCCATTGTCACCAAATTTGGAGTACCAATTATGCGAGATAAGAAGTTCCAAGTCACAATAGCCAATGGTGACCAAATTGAATGCATGGGTCTTTGCCAAGCTCTTACTGTATACATCCAAGGCAAATCTATAATTGCTGATTGTTGTGTGCTTCCAGTGGCAGGTTGTCAAGTGGTTTTAGGAGTAGGGTGGTTGCAGGCCATTGGTCCCATAAAGATGGATTACAAGCAGCTAACCATGTCCTTTAAAATTTAAGGAGAACAACACATATTCCATGGACTTAGGCAAGATACGATAGAAGCTTTGTCTGAAAAGGAATCAAATTGCATTCAAGGTACATGATTCTTTTTCCAAATATCACTTTCCATTGATACTTATCCTCCAAAATCCCTACCATTAGATATATCTAAAATCCTAATCAAGTTCTCTGAGATATTTAATACACCTGCCCACTTACCCCCTAAAAGACCACATGATCATCGCATTCCCCTACAACCAAAGACTGAACCTATAAGTGTTCAGCCATACCGTTACCCTTACTACCAGAAAACAGAAATAGAGATGATGGTGAGAGAGCTGCTACAATCTGGTTTGATAAGGCCAAGCAACAGTCCATTTCCATCACCTGTCTTATTGGTAAAAAAAGCGGATGGCAATTGGCGATTTTGCATGGATTATCGAGCCCTGAATCACATCACAATCAAGGATAGATATCCCATTCCAGTAATTGATGAACTCCTTGATGAGCTCTATGGGCTAAATTTTTTCTCAAAGTTGCACTTAACGACGGGGTACAATCAAATTCGAGTAGATGAGAATGATATTTCAAAAACAGCTTTCAGGACGCACGAAGGGCACTACGAGTTCATGGTGATGCCATTTGGTCTTACAAATGCACCTGCCACTTTCCAAAGCCTCATGAATGACCTCTTTCGCACATATCTTGAGAAGTTCATTTTGGTCTTCCTTGACGATATCTTGGTGTATTCAAAAACATGGGAAGAACATCTATCACATCTTTGAATTATTTTTAAAATTTTGAAGGCTAACCAATTATTTGTTAAAGAAAAAAAAATGCAGGTTTGGTGTTTCTGAGGTAGAATACTTGGGTCATATAATTTCTGATCAAGGTGTAGCAGTAGATCCAACAAAAATATAGGTTGTTCTTGAATGGCCAACCCCGACCACTGCAAGAGAAGTACGTGGCTTCCTTGGGTTAGCAGGATATTATCGAAAATTTATTCATCAATTTGGTGTCAATTCAGCTCCATTAAATCATCTCTTATCTAAAGATCGGGTAAAATGCTGAAGACCTGGTACACTAACTAACAGATATGTATCAGTACACCATGTTGAATTCAAGGAAAAGAAAGGTTACTGAAGTTTTCATAAAGAAAAAAAATGAAAGTGAGGGACGATGGTGGTGATAGTAACGGTAGTGCTGATGCCGTTATGGTGGCTGATTTTGAAAGAGACAGTTATTAATTGAATTTGAAATTGTGAATTTTTTATCATTATAGGTGTCTGTTAGTTACTTGCTGCTTAGTTTTTAGTTTGTATATCTAGCTTTGCATTTTTTTATTTGGTATAAACTGTAGTTATCAAAAATTAAAAGATTTGGACATAATTATCACATAAAAGTTCATAATTTTTGAATCTTTAGATCAATAATTTTTAAGCTTAATTACAAAAGAATACTCGACCTTTGGTATTTTCTTCAATGTAATCACGTGTTTTTAATTGTAACAATGTCATGCCCGACCTTATCAATTTTTTCAAATCGATACATAAATGAGATTTTCAGTGAAGTTTATCCCACGTGGCTACCGGAGTTCTGGTAAATTAAACACGTAGAAATGGTGCGTTTTAAAGCCAAATCAGAAACTGTGAGTTTTGGACAAGAGAAATGGTGTGCTTTTGATATCTTAAATCGAAGCTCCTTGTTTCTTCAATCTCTAACCCTAATTTCCATCTGCATAACTGAATACTCCAATAAAAAGCTCTAGTTATTCTTATTCTCGTGCTTCATATGCCCCCAAATCCACATTTGTCTACTAGTTTGAAGCTAATGGTGTTGTATTAGGTTGATTGAAAGTAATTCATTCCTTGTTCTGGTAGTTTGATGCTTCATATGCGAGCTCGATAAGTAGTTCGATGGCTTCACCCTGACATACCAATGGCTTCCTTATATGAAAGAGGTGATGAATCATTTGAAGGCTGAAAGGGACGCATTAGAAGAGGTAATGAAGGTGAAGAAGGTAATGGAGAAACCGATGGTTGAGAAAGTATGTAGCTATAGAGAAAAGAAGGAATAGTTTGAATTACTGCAGAAAACTATTGATCCCTGTAGAAAACTATTGATGACTGCAGAAAACTATTGGTGAGCTCAATTCAAGTAACTCCAATTTGGTGAAGATATTTTATCATATGAGGGCAATGAATTTAGAGTTTGATTCTGAGAAGAAAAGGCCACAAGTGAGTGTCTTCTTTTGCAATTAAGCCAACTCAATTCAAGTAACTCTGATTTGGTGAAGATGGTTTATCACATGAGGGCAATGAATTTAGAGCTTAATTTTGAGAAGAAAATGCTACAGGAGAATGTCCTGATGTGGCATAAGTCAACTATTGGTTTGAGAAGACTTTGTATTCTACTATTGGTATTGTAATACCTATGAGTTTAGCTTAACTGTTAGTTTGAGAAAGCAGATGATGCTACCTGAAATGTTTGTATTGTGATTTGAACTAAAATGTTGAATAAATGACAATGTTAATTTATGATTATTAAGCATTTTTACTTATAACATGTAACTTGAAGTTGGATACCTTGCACATATATGGTACTAGTATAAATCATAAATAGAGAATACAAGTGTTTAAGAATAGTATTTTCTGATGAAAATAAAGGCATTATCTGCTTTCAAAACATTATGTTCACAGGTGTGAAAATAAAGACAATATTTGTCTATAAAAAATAGTATAAAGACTGCTACAAAGAAAGGCACAAGTCTGCAAATAAAATAACAGACACAATATTTGCCTAAAAAAGGAAATGTCATGCTCTACATTTAATCACAATAGTAATAACTAATCAAATTGCTCGACTCTCTTGAGTTCCAACAGGTGCAGCACCTCTCCCACCATTTTTAGCTCCTATGCCACGACCTCCACCCTCTCCTCTTCCATCTCTATTGTTTGCTGAACTTGCAATTGTTGGTCTGGCATAAGAGGGAACTAATTTACCCTTACTGTTTCCCGCTAGCTGCTTTGCCTTTGGAATTTCACTCTCCTTGATTCAGGCATCTAGAAACTAAACACAATTGTTCCATTAGACTAGGCATAAAATAATAAGAAATAAAAAAGTAGATATTATATTACCCTCAAATACATGTCGGAATCTTTAAAGATTCTTACTCCATAACCTTGGTTAACCTGTTCGTACAACCATAGTGAATATAAATTGGGCTTCCCACTATTTAAATGTAAACCAAATACAAGTGTTCAAATAACTTACTAATGCAATTTCTTTTTTCCTGCTTTAAGACCCATTTTTGGTTGTTAAGCTAGATTGAGGTCCATTTGAAGGTGTGCCAGCAAATTGACTTGATCCACTTGAGCTAGGGACATCAAACTGAGTTATTGGGGAAGTTGCAATAGATCCAAGTCTAAAAATTGCTTTTCGTGGCCTGCCATGCTTGACTGGCAGTTTATGAGGCCTTTTGAAAGATGGATCATTTTTCATCTTACAACTCCTTCACAAACTGCACAAGTCATTTGAATTCCTTGTCTGAACAGCTTATTAGGATTCTTTAGATCTTCAGTGATATCTCTCTTCCTATTCTTCTTAGGTCTGCCAGGTATTTTCTTAAATTTAGGTGCCTTGATTGGAAGCCTATCAACTTGTGGCCATATTTTTCTGCCATTCAGTGGCTCAAGAGCATTTTTGTAGGTTTCAATATAAGTTTCTACAATATAGTACTTGTCCATAAAGGTTGCACTATCTTGGTTCATCCAATGAATGCTAAAATAGGCATGGATACAAGGAATACCTGTTATCTGCCATGCTCTACAAGTACAAGTGTGCATATTTATATCAACCACAAACTGATCCTCTCCTATATTCACTTGGAACTTGCCACCAACAGCAGGTTTGCAAGTATATAATCTGCTACTGTACTTGATTTCTTCAAGCTTAGTTCTAATTCTAGGTGTGATGGAGTTAGTTAAACCACTAGCATGCATCAACTTACTGTGCATTCTCAATATTAATGCACATCTAATCTCTTCTAGCATGTCTATAATGGTCATACTCCTAAATTTCACAATGTAATCATTGAAGGTTTCACTGATATTATTATCAATCGCATCACACTTAGGAAGCTCACAGATAAATGACTTACAGAATTTGGATGGATCCCTCTGTAAAAAATTGTTATAAGCAGCTTCATTCTCTGCTTTAATATGATCAATGGCTTCCTTATAAGCAGCTTCATAAGTACTTCTAGCTGCACTCCAAAACATGTTTTTTAATACTTGCCCCTTAAACTCCTTCTTCCAATTATAATAAACATGTCTAGCACAATTTCTATGTTCAGTAAGATGTGCTAGGTTCTTTATAGCATTAATAAGACCCTGTACAATAAACCAAATATAAATATTCAGCAAATACTAATAACTAATATAAAACAAAACAGTAGTTAAAACTGTCAAGAAAAATCACCTTTTGTTGGTTTGATATAAAGGTCCTGCCTAAACTATCTATAATTTGCAGCTCCTCTAAAATAATAGTTAAAAACCAAGTCCAAAAGTACTCATTTTCGCATTCAACTACAGCCCAAAAGATGGGAAACATTTGATTGTTCCCATCTTTAGCAACTGCACATAATAATGCCCCACCTAAAAAAGGTTTCAAAAAACACCTATCAAATCCAATAATGGGCCTACAACACTTCAAAAACCCTTTCCTCAAGGAACTAAACCCTATAAAGAATCCTTTAAAAGTATAGTCTTCATCAAGGAGGAAATCAAATCTGCCTTCCTTATCCACCCTTAGCAATTCAGCTTTATAGCCTCTTAACTTAGCATAATGTTCCTGTGCAGACCCTCTTAGCATATTAAGTGCTTTCCATTTTGCCCTATAGCACTTTGTTCTTGACACTTGAACACAGAACTTATCAAGTAAGTCATCCTCCAAGTCCTTCACACTGCAATTGGCATTTCTTCTGAATCTATGTATATATTCCTTAGCTATCCATTCAGAGGTAGCTTGCCTATTTTTCATCTCCCTAGGACACCTATGCTCACCAACATATGTCTTAATAGTAAAGGTATTCTCTTTTTTAATCATGCTTTCATACAGTCTCCATGGGCATCCCTTGTCACAAAATCATTACATGAATAAGACACTGCAGACCATGATAAACTCAAATAAATTAATACCAAAATCACAGTACCCTAGAATGACAAACTCAAATAAATTTTGACAAACCCAAAAGTACAGTGATAAAAAATCGATTCATGCCCTACCCCACACATATCGCACTTATCTTGTTAATGTAAAAGCTTTTCTGTAAAAGCTTCTTAGAAAAGCCATTAACAATATAATAACTTACTTGTCCTTTTTCAGTAGTCGGTACTTTAAAGGACCATAATATCTAATCTTCTTTAATGTCTTTACTACTTCAAAGGACCATAGTGTCTTTGATTCTTCAAAGCACTACAATGTCTTTGCTTCTTCAAACAAATGGATTCAGTAACAAATGATTTCCTCTTTCACTTTCACTCTATTTAAAGAAATGGTTTCAGTAACAAATAACGGTTATTTCAATTTTAGGGATTTAGAATTTTCTTACACCATATACGCTGCCGTTTTTTTTTTCGTTTCTGATTAGGATGTAAAAAATGCATTGTTTCTCCTGTCCAAAATGCACAGTTTCTGATTTGACTTTAAAACGCATCGTTTCTACGTGTTTAATTTACTAGAGCTCTGGTAGCCACGTGGGATAAACTTCATCGGAAATCTCATTTATTTATCGATTTAAAAAAATTGATAAGGTCGCGTATGACATTGTTACAATTAAAAATACGTGATTAAATTGAAAAAAACGCCAAAGGGCGAGTATTCTTTTGTAATTAAGCCTAACTTTTATTATGTGTGTTTGTCATGTTACGATTTTTTTACATGCGTTTGCCGCGTCATTCAATTTTAACTAGTAAAAATAAAAAGTATTTTCAATTTTGATCAAAATTATCAAAATTAAAAAAATTAAATAAAGTCATTAAAATATATAAAATAATTGAGTTTTTCTTAAGCAATTAAGCCTAAATAATATCAATGACGATATTTAGCTTTAATAGTAAAAATAACTTAAATAGAATAATAACATTAGCTAATAAAGATGTCAAAATTCATTTATGAAAGGATACTATTATTATTTTCTATTCTGTTTAATAGTAATTTAACTAAAATCTTAACAGTATTTTAGTATAAAATTATAAAAAATAGGATAAATTGATATTATATTTAAATAACAAGAAATAAATAGTATAATATAATAAAATAGAAAGGATTAGGAGTAATTAAACCTTTCTTTTATCATCCTTCAGAAACCTAGCTTTATACATATTTAAAATTCATAACCATACTATCTCATTACTATAAATTGTGTACTATATATATATATATATATATATATATATATATATATATATATAAGTAAGAGAAAAGATAAAATTTTAACTGAATAAAATATCTCTATAATCAATTAATAATTAGTCTAATTTAATTATAGTTCTATTATAATTTCATATATATATATTCTTAAATCTATAATAAATTGATAAATTACTAAAATACTAAACTTTTTTCTTTATTAACATGATAATTTTAATTTAATATTTTCAATTAAATATTTATTAAAATAACATAATTTATTTATTTAAAAAATAAATATAAAATAACTACTCAACTAGAATAAATGATTTTTGATAAATAATAATTTTTAGAAAAATATAATTGAATAAAATAAACATATAAAGCTTAGTATTATAATGAATCATGAAAAAATTTAAATGTTTTGTGATATTATTTAAATTTCTTTGAAATCTAAGCATTCATTAAATCTGTAAAGTATATAATAACAATATATATATATATATATATAATCTTAATTAAAAATTATTGAACATACCAAGTACGTAGATATATGAACCATTTAAGAATTAATATGTCTTAAATGACTTCTAAATAAGATAACTTTTATGAATTTCTAAATTCTTTTGTCCCAATTTGTTTAGATCATCGATAATAAATTGATAGTAATCGTAGTAGATAATTGAAAATAAATAAAGGTGAGAAACTTATATTAAATTTGCTGAAAACTCATTAAATAAATGGTGCTTGGATAAACAGTAAATACGCAAGACATGAAATGACATTGATTTGTTGGAGTCGTAGAATTGCTTTTAGAGGTCCAAATGTTTGGTGGGGTTGATGTTGTTTTTATTGTTTTGATGCCCCATGTTAAGTTTTAGTTCGTTGTTTTTATAAAGTTCTCTAAGTTCCACTTATCTTGAAGTTACATTTTCCTTTTCAACTAGGAGAGCTTCGTTATTTCTGTTATTTGGGAAGTTAGAGTGCAGAATAGTTCCTGACTTGGTACAAACTTACATCCATATTCCCGGATCTATCCTCACTTGCTAACTCATTTTCTCTTCTGACTATTGCAATTAATACCTTTCGGTTAATTAATTGAATTAATTACTCAACTAATTAATATTCATAGACTTGCTAATAATCTGAACTTTTATTACTATTTGTACTAGACTTGGATCTAAAGAAATAATAATTTTAATAATTGGTCCTCTTATATATATATATATATATATATATATATATATATATATATATATATAAGAGGACCAATTATTAAAATTATTATTTCTATATATATGAAATATTTTCTTTAGAATCTATAACCTCATTTCCAAATCCAATCCAAATGTAATGAAAGTATAGGCTCAATTTATCAAACTAAAATAATGTTTAAGAAAATAATAAGTCCACATAAAAATAGATGGTTAATACAATATCAAAACACATAAATAATTCTTAAAACAACTATATATTCAGGACTATTAAACAATTTATATAAATAAATTAACAGGGTAAGCTAGTGTAACCTATTTATTCATTTATTTATTAATTTAAGTAAGGGATAAGTATATTTGGTCTCATGGTTGTATGGTTGTCGGCTCACCGACGCAAGCGGGAACATAAAATCGTGTGGAGCCTTCCCCATGTACAAGCTTTGTGTTGACAACTCACGTGCTGTTATTAAGTTATCACTTAAAAATATCTATGGAAATCACTCGCTCTTCGAAACTCGAAGATCTTAGATTCGTTTTTTTTTTTTTTTTTTTATAAAGAAAATCTCAGATTCGCTAACTTTGATGTTAATAATTGACCTGTCGGCGCAACGTTTTCGCGTATCATGTTTCACTAATTATTATTTTTTTCCTAATTTAGCCTCTGATATAGTATATTTATATATTGGTATATTAGATCATTCAACAGGTAAAACAATTTTATTTTTTCTGCAGTTTTATAAAAATTAATATTATTTTAATTTTATTAATTTATTGACATAATTAAATATTAAATTAATCAATTATATATAGTACTTGAATATTAATGAATTAAATATTTTATTTTTATTTATTGAAGAATTTACTCTATTTTTTAAATTTAATTGGTGGTACTTGACAATTATGAAATTAACTTCTATAATTAAAAGTTATAAATGAACTCATTGATATTCTAAATTAGTAGAATGATGTATAAAACTAATAAATATTTAAAATATTATTGATTGATTGTCTATAACTAAGACATAAAACTTATAATGGTAGAGTATTATAATAGTATTTGATGTGTCTTTTTTAGCATTCGCAAGCGTACGAATAGTTATTATAGTAAGAGTAAGTTCACAACGAGGTCGATTTCTCAAGGAACAATGAGACCACTTATTATAAAAATTAATTATCAACACAAAACAATAAAAGTAAATCTAAACACTCTAAATCAGTATTTTCGAGAGAGTAATATTTATAAAGTAAAGTAACTAAATAATAATTAAATATGCAATGCAAATTCAAATGCTTATGATATAAAACTATATGCTAAAATAATATTTAATCTAGCCATTTACTTAGTAATTTTCTCGTTTTACTTTAAGCCTAGATCTAATGAATGAGATGGTGATGTGCCTTTTTCTTAAGTCACTCAAACTAATGATGCAACCTAGGTTTCTTATATCAACATAGATTAAAGTAAAGATGATGTTTCTAATACTTTTAACCTAAAGATTTTCATAACAAATATTACTACTAACTTGATATGATGGTGAACCAATAATAATAGATGAAACTAATACATATATGAAGGTAAAGAAATCATTCATTAAATAAATAAATAACAAGATTCATACAAAAGTAAAAAGGCTAAACTAAACACTTATGAAGACTAGCCCAACAAATTTAATCCAATGATCATGGTATTAAATAGAAAGACATAAAACAAGAGTGAAATTTAAAGCTTCCTCTAGATCTAGAATTTCTTCAAGTAGGAAGAAGATTGGTTCTCACTCTCCACTTCTTGAAAAGCTCCTTAGATCTTAAAAAGAGTAATGAAAACTAAATTAAAATGTTTATGGAAGATAATTATGGAGAGAATAACAGTGGGCATGTGTAGAGAGCATATAGGAGAAAACTTCCCTCCCTTGTTTTAGGTTTTGCAGAGATATATATAGAGGAGAGTCCTCCTCTAAATAAATCTCCCTAGAGATGTATACCTAATATAAGTCTATCTAATATATAAGATTTTAAGTATCTTTATCTCCACCAAATACTATCCCATAAATAACTCTTAGTATAAATCCTAATAATTATACAAAATGACTAAAATATCAATTGGGCCTTGTAATTATTAATCCATGCGTCTTAATCTTGGGCCTTGACACGAACATGTCCAATTAAACTTCTTTTCGAGTATTTAGCTCCATATTTTCTTCTTTTGGCTAATATTACCTGAAATTAGACAATTAAACTTAAGTGAGGTAAAGACACATATTTTACCATTTTATATATAAAAATATATCATTAAAGCTCTAAAATATCCTTAAATATCTATATATAATTTGGATCGATCAGTATTCTAACAGGAGAATCAATGTCATTATTAAGGGCATACTGATGGAACTCAATTTTGAATTTTGAGAAGAATAATTGCATGATAAATTCAATGAATTAGTTATATCAAAATGAAAGGATCTGATTATCATATTAATCACTGTAATTGAAATAGTTCTATATTTGGTAAATTCAACCAATCAAAGTGTTAATATATAACATCTGATCAATTAATAGATCCAATCAGTAAATTATTGAAATGAGAATATCTTATTATTATATTGATAGATGTAATTAAGATAGTTTGATTATTAGTAAGTTCATTAAATTAATAGTTTGATTATATTTATAATGATCGATATAATTGAAATTGTGCGACTACTAGTAATATCAATTGAAATTGTGCGGTTATTAGTAATATCAATTGAACTAAGCAACCATTGTTCGATTATTAGCAAGTTTAATCAATTAGTTCAAGTGATTAATCCAATTGAAATATTTCAATTATTAGCAAGTTGAATTGATTAGTTTTTTTTTATTATTATGGGAGGAAAAGTGAAAGTTCAAACTTGAGACATCGATCCAAGTTTCATAAAGCTTTTCTACTAGGTCTAAAGTTTATTAGTTTAATTAATTTTATTGATTGATCCAAAGTAATTAATTTTTTATTCTTACAGTATGTTCAATTAATTTGTAATACCAATTTATTATGTTGACCTAAGGATCAATTGATCTCTATTTTAATTTTAACACCCAAATTGAGAGTTGCTAATGAATTATTTAAGTGTTCATATGATAGCATCTTAAGGGGATAAAGATTGGATAAAAGTGTCATAACCTTATCAAAGAGCATTTTGGAAGTACCTAAAAGCGCGAGGGCGCTTGAGAAGTGTGAGGGCAGTTTTCAAGTGGTCAAAGTTGACAGTCTATGTGAAAAGATATCCTAGAAAATTTCCAATCTTATGATGATACCTAGCAGTCAAAAGAGTCTTCTTTTTGAAAAGTGCGAGGGTACTTGTGGAGCACAAGGGCGTCTCAAATCAAGGAAAAAAACCAAATTTTAGCAAAGGGTTTTGCAAACTGAAGCGCTAGGGCGCTCCTAAGCACGAAATGGACATCCGCGAGGGTAGTTTATATAATTAATGCTAGGTCAGTAATCGTTATAAGGACAACCGCTATTGCAATGCCACGTGTCTGGAGCCGTTGCAGATCCAACAACTATATTTAGAAAGCACAAGGACGCTTTTCAAGCAGAAAGTTACTTTTTGTCAAATCATCAAGGTTTGCACTCTGTAACCTTTTTAAGGGATTAGTATGAGTATAAATATCCATTATAAATACACAAGACATAAGTGTGTAAAAATATTAGTACTCGAACTCTTACAAATTTATTTCTCAACTTACTACACTTAATTCTTTCTTTTTATAGTATTCTAAGTTGAATTTCTTTATTTAACTACACCAAAAAGAGTTGTTGTGTGAGTCTAGGTCTTAAAAATACAAAGAATTAGTTGTTGAGTTTTCATTAAATTTCAAGGGTTAAGGGACTTAGTGAGAGATTGATATACTAAGGGAAAATGTTTAGTGTTAGTCTGTTATAATACCAAGTTGTTTGTTAAGCTTGTTAAAACCCAAGGTTTGTAATCAAATTTGATTATAGTGAAATACTCAAGTGTGATATTGAGGAGTGAACGTAGGGAGGATTGTTCCCAAACCACTATAAATCCCTTCAATTTTTCTAATCCTAACTCTCTACTTATGTTCTTGTTGAACTATTGTGATTCTTGAGCTAGCATACTTCATCTAATTTATGCGGTTTGAAGTCACCAATTCAACCTCCCTTTTTGGTTCTAAAGGACAATACATTCAAGCTATTTTTTTTATAATTAACAAGTTCATTAATTAGTAATATTGATTAATCTAATTGAAATAGTCTAATGATTAATACGTTCAATTAATTAGTACTATTCTAGAAAATTATTATTTAATTATTTTAAGTTCCATTAATTAATAGAAACTTTTCATGAGTTAATCAATTCAATCTGTTAGACTTATAAAAGTTATTAATTAAGCATCACTCCTTCTTTAATGTTATATTTGGTTGAAATCTATAAAATAATTCATTTCATTTGAAAAAAAGATATGAGAGAGAAAGCAAAATTGAAATAATTAAGTTGAAAGAGGTTTTTTTAGTGTTGTGGAATATATTGACTTACTAATGTGGAATTTATTTGGAAATTCTACATATTTTCTTAGAATTTAGTTTAGTTATAACCAATTCCATATAAATTTAATTGTGTAAAACCTTTATTTCATTCAAAGCATAAAAACTTTAGATCTGCAAATAGGTTTTATAAATTTTATGAATTTCCAAACAAAACATAAGCCTAAATTCAATTAAAAGGATTGTTGACAAATCTAATTGCAACTGCTAGAGATCCCTTATTCAAATTATTGAATGATAAATTCAATATGATATTAATAAATCTTATATTTAGTTTTATGGATTTATTGATAATTTTAATTGGAATTGAAACATTATTTCAATTAAATTATATTTTTTTATTTTAAGATAATTATCTTGCTTGTCATTAATAGGAATAAATTTGTACATCTTAATATAAATTACATCATTATAAGAATGAATCGAAGATCATCAATCATGTTAACAAAGTCTTGAAATATTTTTTCGTTAGATGCGCTCCACTTGATGACTTCTTTTTTCTTTATATGAGTCTGATTAAAGAAGAATCGTTATAGATTTTTTTATCCAATTATCCAAATTTCCATTGAAGAAAATGAAAAACTCCCATGAAGAAAAATGAAGAAACTCCCATAAAGGTAGATATTAAAACTTCCATAAAGAAAGACATTAAGAACATACTTAATAGAAAAAACAAACATCATGACAACTCGGTCAATAAAGGTGAGCTATCAACAAGATCTTCAAAGGCTGACCCAATCTTTAAAGTACCTGCAAGGATAGTTAGGAAGAGTCGGAAGGAGTTGTTTGGCCATTTACTCCGATGATTAAATCAGTAATTTGTGAAAAGATAGCTTAAAGTATAATGAGTATGTAAAGTAGCATGTACCTGTAAATATTATATTATAGTTTTTTATATAGATGTTGAAAGTCTCCTCGTTCTATTAGGAGAAGAAGAACTCCGTAGATGTAGGTCGTCAGTAGAGTTCTAAGTCGGGTTGGACCCTTCAATTAGATTTCGATCATGACACAGTCTCTAAGACTCCACGTTGCAATAGGATATAGACTTGGTCAAATCTTATATTTTTTAGGCATATGACAGGTTGGCTTATAATGTTTGGTTATTATTAGAACCCCCTCTTGCTTGAGAGTATTTATGCTCGGTATTATTTGTTTGCTCATACTCTGTTAACTTTGTCATATGATGAGCTTGACATTTTTTTAATAAACAGGATCAAGGAATGTTTCACTTGTGCTTGATCAGATCTTTAGCAAGAGATAAGCTCAGTCATTTCATTTGAATTTTAAAGTTTGAGATGCCTGACATGCATATGACGCTTCATACATCGTCCATAACTTAATGAATGCACTTTTTTATGTTACCTTGTGTAATTATTATTTTATCCTTGCTTTTTGGAATGTTCCCTCTTTGATGCCTGAAGGCATTTTTAGTATTCCAATTTCCTATAAATTTTGGTTTTTTCTCTTATCAAAGACACTGTCATTTTTTTGTCTCTAACTCTTATAACATTTTTTGCTTCTACCTTCTGAGCGTGTTTGGACCTTTTCTGGCTTTTGCTTGTTCCTTTCGCAAGCTCCAAATCTTTCACTAGCAAGTGCATTTATTCTTTTATTTTGTGTTTTTTCATTTCTAAAACTTCTACTCTCTTCTTCTTGTTTTCATTTTCTATTTCTATGGAGTTGTCCTAACTTTCTTTCCAAAAAACCTAGTCTTTGTGTCTATTGATAAGAACGAGTCTATCCAAACTCATTCCCAAAACCTTTCTAACAATTCCACTAGTAGAGAGGGGCCCTCCTCTCATTAGGAAAAGGTTGAGAGTCTTAACTCCTCTTTAGAGGATGGGGAGAACGATCACCACCTCTATCCATCTAAGATGAATTTTTCTCGCTTGAATTACCTTCAAGCTCGGTATAATATTCCCTCAGAATTTACCTTAAAGGAGTTCCCCGAGCATTTCCTCGGTAATATTACCTTCGAGGCTGATCATATTATTTTATATGAAGAATATTTGAAAGCCGACCTTGGACTGCCTTTAGATAGCTTTGTAAAAGTTGTTCTTTTAGATACAAACATATCAATAGCTTAACTTCATTCTAACTCGGTTTATATGCTCATTGCTTTTAAACAACTTTGCAAAACCTTTAAGACTGTTCCTACTCCGTATTTCTTTTCTGCTTTTTACTTGGTTGCTTGGGAAACCGCGTATGCTTTCATTTACCTTCGAGCTTGTTCTGGTCATAAAATTTTGGATGGCCTTATTTCATCCGTTCACAATTAGCATGATCGGTATTTCTTGGTCTTCCATGCCTCTAACTTTAATAACCTCTCAAGGAGGCGGGATGTCCCCCATGCTAGAAAACCAACTATTCTTACCACAAGGAAGGACATCTTAAATAAATGGATTTTGATGAGTGTTAGGAAGAGAATAGCCCCCCCTTCATGTTTCTCCTTTAATTTCATAATATTTAGCTGAGCTTGAGGCGCCCGAACAAGAGACTAAGCTAGGTGTCAGCTCTCTAAGTATACCTACTTGGGTACTTCTTATTCGGTGTGCTTTTAGTTTTATTTGATCTTGACTTCTCAACTTACATTATTATTCCATTGTTTTTATAGTGATAAATCTAAAGCAACTGAAAAGGACCAAGCAAAATAAGGGCAATAGAACCGTTGGTACAAGTTCTACTCTCCCTACTCTTCAGTCCAACCGTCTTGAAGATGGACCTCCCGAGAATATCTCAATGGCGGTTGCTCCTAACTCAATGGTTTCCACTCGGACCACCAATCAGTCTTTGGTGCTGATCTCTCCTTCTTATGCTTCAAATTTTAAGAAACGTCCTCGACTAGTAGACGAGGATGATTATTAAAGTGGGTGCCCTTCAATCTTCTTTTCGGTGTCTTGATCCTCGACCCTTTCTGGAAAAGAAATATAGGACAACCCTAACTGTTCAAATGCCTCCATTGGCCGAAGAACTAGCACATTTAATAAATCTCAAAGCTGACCTGTAGGAGCTAGAGAATGTCCATCCTTCTAAACTCCATGCTCAGTAAATATCTCTCATCTTACAGATAAACATCTATTAGTTGACCTTTAGTCTATTCTTATTTTCTTTCTTTTCCTTAATTAACGCATTATTCTTTATAGGCTGTGTGGCAATGCTCAAAAGCATTATAAGAGGCAGTTGAGCAAACAAGCCTTTCATGATCATGTAAAGGCCGAGAATGCCGAGCATATTCTTCAGAAATAGTTTGAAGACTTTGCTGCCAAGGAGCGAAAATGGAAGGCGAGCTCCGAGCTGCCAATACTTAGGCTGTGAGCGCTACAACTTAGCTAAGTTCAATTACAGCAAGAAGAAGAATGTAGACCTACAGATCATCAAGCTGGAGTTGGAGTGTGCTTCCATCACCTCTCTAAGCTTGTTGATCAAATTTTGATAAGCGAAAAAATAAAAGCTGAGAATGAGCGCTTTTATTTTGAGATATCTTTTCTTCTTATTAGCTATAAGGAGGCAGTAAAAGAGGTTGTCAAGAACAAGTTTCCAGATGCCGACTTGAGCTTCCTAGAAGAACTGAACATTGAGGAGATTGGAAAAAAACCTCAAGAGAAAGCTGATCAGGAAGTTGTAGGATGGCAGGCAAGCTAAGGAGGCTTGCAGTGAGGTTGCCAATGTAATTCCTCCTTACATGTAATCAAAAGACTTATTGAGAAGTCGATGTCTTACAGAATGACAATTACTTAAATACGTTTGTATTGCCGCAAAAGCCAAAGGGTCTCATATGTAGTTTCTTTGTTTGTTTTAATTTTCACAGGCACCGCCGAAGGCATTGAAAGTCCGGTAAGAAAAAAAATATTCAATCGTAATTTGCGTGTCCTTGGACTGAGGATGAGCAGCAGAGCTAAACCTTAGGTTGATTTTCATATGAGTATAGAACCCTTTGAACTCCTTGTTATCAAACTGCTTTCCATTTTCGGTCATAGCGGTAATGAGGAATCTCATATCTGTACATGATTTCTCTTTAAAAGGAGTTAGTTGTTCTCTTTTCTGTGATGGTCGCCACAACTTCTGCCTCAACCCACTTTATGAAGTGGTCAATGACTACAAATAAGAACTTCTTCTAGCCTGCTGCAGTCGGGAAAGGCCTGAGAATATCCATGCTCCAAACTGCGAAGGGCCACAAACTAGTGATCGAACATTGCAGTGCAATAGGTAGATGAGACACATTTTGATACTCTTGAGATTTTTATGCAACTCCGTACGAGCTTCTTTGCATCTTTATACATGGTCGACCAAAAGTATCCATGGAGGATGGCTTTTCTGGCTATGGTGCTAGTTGCTTCATAAGCACCACAGATCCCTTTATGGATCTTTCTAAGGATATAATATGCTTTTTCCTTCGAGATACACCTAGACTAAGGATGAAATATTCATTTTCTATACAAGATACTCTTCTAAAAAAAGTACATGGCCGAGGTCTTTAGAATTTTAATCGCAACATTCTTGTCCTCTCATAACTTCTCTTCCTCAATGCACTGAATAATTTCTCTCATTTAAGGGTCATATTCTTCAATAACTAATACCTCTTCTTTTGCTATGCTCGGTTCTTCAAGTATGCCAAATAGGACATTATTGCAAGGCTCACCCTACAAAGCGAGCTTGGCTAAGAAATCTACCTCTTTGTTCTCATCTTATGGGACCTAGATGATACTCCATTAGCCCCTACCATCTTCAATTCTTTACAACATTTCCTTTGCCTGACTTACATACATAGTGAGATCAGGGTCTTTAACTTTGAAAACCTCTTTTATCTTATTGATCACCAACTGTGAATTACTGATGACGCTCAGATGCTCAATTCGCACTGTTAGAGCCATCTTTAACCCTGCAAGTATTGCTTCATATTTGGCAACATATATTATAAGCTTTAAACTTAATTTTTACCAAGCTTTTGAGTTGAACATTATTCGTTCCCTCAAGAAGTATACCTGCTCCTACTCCATCAACATTAGATGTTCTGTCAACATGCAATGTCCATTTGACAAGGGCTTCATCAAATTATTCTGCACTTTCAGGCATGCTCATCTCAATGATGAGCTAATGATGTAGCTACAATCTAAGACAGTGAACCTATTGATGCAGACTAGCACTAATGGTGATTATCAAGGTCGTATTCTCGGGAAAGGATGAGCCTAAAACTACTCCGGCGTCTTATGTTATCTACCCTTAAATTAATAGTGAAGAAGTTACTAATCCATGATTAGGTGCAAGCTAAATGATTAACTAAATGCCAAGTAATCTGCAAAGGTTTAATGAAACAATCAAGGAAAGAAGGCAAACCCAAGAGGGACCTAAGCTAGTTAGATTTTAACAAAGGTAGAAATTAGATTGATTACCAATTATGATTACCTATAGGCAGTTTCTAAATGGAATTCGAGTTCCCTCTCGAGAACACCGAATTCCTAAGCCTAAGAACCTAAATGACGAAATCTCTTCCTAACGATTGATTTTAGGTTAGCCTTAAGATTAATCCGCTGCTATTAAGAGTTGTTAATTCTTAATCTGGCTAATTACCCTTATCTCTAAGTGATATTAACCAGTTCTTGCTATTCAAAATTCCAATTACTTAATGAATTTCTCAATTACAGAATGCAATTTAAAGAACACAATTCACAACGTCTCATGAATAATACAATATCTTATTAATGCTGAAAGCAAGAAGAATACAAGAATTAATAATCAATATCTCATAAACATGAAGTACAATCCAACAAATAAAGGAACTCCAATGGGTTCAGCAGCTCTAGCTACTCATGCTAATGAATAAAACAAAATAAAAAATAGATACATAAGAGAAAATTGGAAACATGTACACCCTTCCTCTTCAAATCAGATGAACAGTCTTCAATCTCCAAGTCTGAATAATGAACCTCGAATTTCCTTTTGAATACTTCAAAATCCACTATTGATCTTTAATACAATGCTCGAACCACTAAAATCCGTCCTTTAATGCGTGAAATGGTCTCCCAAAGTCAAGCGTCGAAGTTTGAAAAGAGATGGCTCGCGTGCGTATATGAGTTCCAAGGTCAGGAAATGCTCAACTCTTTAAAACAAAGCGAAAAAACCTATATAATTAATTCAGCACGGCCGTGGTCAAGCCCCTGCTAGTCAGCACGGGTAAATTCCAGGCTGTGCTGAGCCACCACGAGCCGTGGTGGCCTCAAAAACTGTGCCAAAAAGCCAAATTTGAAGATCCAGGGCCAATGGTTCAAGACGGCCGAGTCCGCAGTCCAGTCGCCGATCGCGATCCGCGCCTTTAACCTAGGTCGTGCTCAACCTTGAAATGCAAGCATTTGTTAAATTTTGATGAATTCCAGTCCGTTTTCGCACGTATCACCCTCAAACACTAATAATGTTCATCAATGATCACTTGAAATATGAAAGGAACCAAGCACAGGTCATTCTTGCATAAAACATGATAAATATGCACAAAAACACAAGTAATTGGGCATATAAACATGTGTAAAACAATGCACATCACTCAGCCATAAAGTCGGCTAATATCTATGCTTTCATAGCCCTTCTAAGCTCATACCGAACATTAAAAGCTCCTACCTGGACTAACCAATGAATAAGTTACCCATATGTTTTTAGCCTTTGCAATGCCTTTCTCAGTGGCTGATTCGTTCTCACTATTACTGCATGTGCTTGAAGATACTGTCTGAGCTTAGTAATAATGGTGATGATAGCTAGAGCTAACTTTTCTATTATGAGGTACTTAGTATTTGCCCCTTTTAAAACCTTACTCGTATAATAAATAGGCTTTTGCTTGCCATCATCCTCCTTGAAAAGGACAGAGCTGATGGTTTCCTTGGTCGTTGCTAGATACAAATACAAATTCTCCTCACTTAAAGGTCTACTGAGTAGGGGTGGCGAGCTTAGGAACTTCTTCATCTCTTCGAAAGCCTTCTAATATTCCTCTGCCCATTCAAAATTCTTAACATTCTTCAAAGTCTTGAAGAATAACAAACATCTTCTAGCCGAGCAAGGATGAATCAACCAAGAGATATTATCCTACCATTAACTTATACACCTTATTGATACTATTTGGTGGTCTCATCTCTATAATTGCTATAATTTTCTCAGGGTTAACCTCTATCCCTCTTTGCGAGATCATAAATCCTAGGAACTTTTTAGCCTTAACACCAAAAGCACATTTATCAAGGTTTAACTTGAGCTGATAATTCTCTAGGATGTTGAATGCTTCCTTTAGATATCTAGCATGATCCTCGGCCCTAGTCGACTTGATGATCATATCATCCATATATACCTCCATAGTTTCTTAGATATGATCTTTGAACATAGTGTTTACCTGATAGGAAATCATCATCTTAGCAACCATACACCCCAATAACTAATGAGTTACGATACATATGGAATGCAAGAAAACACCCTCCAATCAAGATGATTCCAAAACCCAAGGATCTCCTCAAGTGAAGTTAGGAAAAACTAGTTCCAACAATGAAACTAGCACTTGAATTCAACTCCAAACGCCATAAACCAAGTATGATTTGATAAGTTATGAATCAAACACAAGATTTTGGTTAGAGAATGCCACAAACTAAAAATAGTTTGATAAGTTCAAAGTTCATGCAAGAACTTAAGCAAAAACACTCACAAAGAGCAAACAAAGATTATCATTCAAAATTCTATATTTACAAATGGATTTGGCTTTGATATTTATAGCCAAAACAAGACAAAGAAACCTAAATGGATGTCTTTTGAGCTTCCCCACGTTTTTCCCTTTAATTCCCCTTAAAACTTATTAAAAGTGGCTATTTTTACATTGATGTCACTCATTTTTGTAACTCCCAAATGACAACTAATTATGTGCATCCATTTTGTAACTCCAAATTATGACTAATTATGTGCATCTATTTTGTAACTCTAAAAGACAACTAATCACACCATAACTTAAGAAAAACCTAATAAAATGAAAATAAAAAAAGGCTTCAAATGAATCTTATTGGACCTATGAGTTCAGCCCAAACTTATTGCACTAAATTGATGATTTTGGATCCTTTTTGTAATCCTAAATCTTGGACTGAGCCTTGTTGTGTTTGAACACTCCAAATGTCTTTAATTAAGCCCAACAAAGCTTCTTGCATACTTTTGGACTTGGATCTTGTCATTGGACCTCCTTGAAAGCTTAAAGGATCATTTGTAATTCTTGTCTTTATTGCATCATTACCAATCTTTGGTATGTTGCTCATTTTAGGCTAAAAGGCGTTACTATGTAATAAAATGTACCTATATCCGTAATAAAAGAATTCTTCTCTTCATCTTGATCTAATCATACCCCTGAGCAGCGTCAATAAAGCTATAGACCTTATAAACACTTTTTAAATCCATTAACTTATCAATATTGGGGAGTAGATAGCTATCTTTCAGACAAGCCTTATCCAGATCTATAAAATCTACACACATCCTCCACCTTCCATTTGACTTCTTAACCAAAACCATATTTGCTACCCTAACATGATACATTTCCAGCCTAATAAACCCAGCCTTCAACAGCTTATTGACCTCTTCAACTATAGTGATCTGCCTCTCAGTGGCAAAACTTCTCTTCTTTTGCTTAATTGGCTTAAAGCCTAGATGGACATTTAATTGATAGGAGATTATACTCGGATCAACCCCGATTATCTCAGAAGGCGAGCTAGCAAACATGTGCTTTTTCTCAGTAAGAACTTGCTCTATACTTTGAGTCACTTGACTGGACAACTCGATGCCGACCTGAACTGCCTTTTCTGAATCTTCGCCTAAAGAGGACTTTCTTAACTCTTCTATTGGCTCTGCTTTTACTTGATCTTCCACTATTGGATGCATTAAAGCTTTTACAGGGAGTGTTTGGGTTGTCCCTTTTAATGTAGTAAGATAGCACTCCCTCACCATCTTCTGATTATCAAGCACAATTATGATCCCTTTAGAAGTCAAAATTTTCAGCTTTATAGAGTTGATACTCATGGCTGTCTTTGCTTCCATCAACATAGGATGTCCAAAGACTAGTATGCAAATGGAATATCGATTACCATAAAGGAAATCTGCCACTTCTTGGTCAGTCTCTTAATTCTGTAGTTTTCCCTGTCTTTTCCTTGAGCTCTACTGTTAGCTCAGTTATCCTTAAGGGTGCACTGGCTAGCTACCTAAGTCGACAAGTGGAGTTGTGCATGGCTTCAGATTCATCCCCCCACTAATATCCTTGTAGCACTATAGAGTCATGATGTTAATCGCACTTTCATGGTCAATAAATAGTCTCCTTACCCAATAGTTCTCAATGAATCCCGAGATTACTAGGCATTTCAATTTATTCTCCATCCTTTTCTGAGAAAACTATATTTGGGAGTTTCTCATTCTCGACTATTATAACTCGGCCTCTTTTTCTCTTGGAGCTCTTAGCAGTAAAGGTAGCTCCTCCAAAAATCATATAGACATCATATTTCTTTTGGAATCTCTATTTCTTAGGGATTCCTCCCGATCTCTATCTCTTGATCCTTTAGAGCCCCTAGAACCTTTGTCCCTGTCCGATTGACCATCTTTTCTAGTAATAAATCTCGTAAGGTGCCCTCTCTCAATCACCCTGTCAATCTCTCTCTTGAGCTGAATGCAATCCTTTATATTATGACCATGACCATTATGAAACTTGCAAAACTTGTTTTTATTCTTGAAATCTGTAGTTTGCTCCCTCATTTGGTTTAGATACTGAATATCTCCCTTATTCTTCTAAACACACATCAAGATATTGGTCCTTAATGTGTTCAGAGGAACAGAGTCTTTCTCACTACTGCTCCTAAGGTCACTCTTCCTCTTGTCATCCTTATACCTTGCTTAGGCTGATTGGATTTACCTTTTGACCGATTATCATGATCAATCATTCTGCTAACTTGGTAATCTTTGTCTAACCTGATGAAGCTATGAGCTCAGTCCATGAGCTCGGCATATGACACTGGCAGGTCTATGGTTAGTGAATTTTTAAATTTATTTGTACAAGTATTGTTGGTCATTGCATCTATAGTTGTGTCCTCGTTGAGTTTCTCTACCTAGATAGCTTCCTTGTTGAACCTTTCCACAAAATTTTTCAAACTACCATTATTCCTATGAATACAATTCTTTATATCACTAGACCTCTTCTTTAGAGGTATGCTGGTGATGAACCGAGCTTTAAACAATTCAGCAAGTGTAGGAAAATCGTATATAGAGCCATCTAGTAAACTTTGATGCCACTTCTAAGCACTTTCCTTTCGAGTTGTCGGAAAAATCATGCACCTGATTAGATCTGAAAATTATGCAATCCCATCTTAATATTAAAATTATTAACATGACCTAGTGGATCCCATAAACCATTGTAGGAATCCAAAGGTGGCAATCTCAGCTTCTCAATGAAGTGCTTTGCTAGGATGCTCAGACATAAAGGATTACCCTTAGAGAGGACCTCATCCCTTATTATCCTCCCCTTAGGTTAATTATTCAGAGCATCATTTCTTCTCTTATTGATAGTCTCCTTGATCCATGCAATATCTTGAGTTTGAGAACCATAACTCTTTTCCTTGATATCTCTAGCTCGGTTATTCCTTTTCCGAGACCTATTATCTTTTATCTGAATATTTGTTGTCCTCGAAATTTGTATGGTTGGTGGTGGACCAATATCAATGTTATGAGCAGGAGTTCGACTGGTGCTTGCTAGCGTAGCTTGCCTCACAAGTGTCTAAGCTATAACACTTTCATAATACTTCTTCATCTCCTCCACCTGTCGATTATACATAATAATAATGGTTGCAAAGGACTTTGAGAAAGATTAGGAGGTAGAGGTCAGCTCTGAGGTGTAACAGGCGACAGGAAGAATGGAGCCTGAGACATGGGTGTCGGAGGTCTATAACCCATCTCCCTTTTCCAAGCAGCAGATAGATCTTTAATGGGTAGTGGACCTCTCCAGGTATAGTTTTCACTGAAGATCTGCTCAAGTGTAAGTTGTTGTGAAAAGGATTTCTCCTCCAAGGCTAGGAAGATGGTATGATCAGTCCAAGAGGACCTATTGATAGTTGACTGACCTGCGAAGGAATTAGAGGTCTAGTAGGTGGAACAATAGCTCTAACTCAAGTTCCTGGAGGGAGAACATCTCCAATTTGATTTTAGCTAGATGCATTTAGCTTGATAAGGTAGGAAAATAAACTTTTTTTTGCTCAAAGTTCCCCACAGACGACGCTAATTGATAACTCCGTCAATAAAGGTAAGCTATCAATATGATCTTCAAGGGCTGACCCGATCTCTAGAGTACATGCAAGCATGGTTAAAAAGCACCGGACAGGTTTTCCGCCACTTACTCCAATTATTAAGTTACTTTTTATGAAAGGGTGGCTTAAAGTATAATAAGTGTGTAAATAATGTATTATAATTTCTTATATAGACGTTGAGTGTCTCCTCATCCTATTAGGAGAAGAGTTCTATAGATGTAAGTCATCCTAATTATATTAGGACTTGTCTTCTTGACTGTCAGCAGAGTTTTAAGTCAGGTCAGACTCTTCAATTGGAGTCCAATCATGACACGATCTCTAAAACTCCACGTTGCAATAAGATATAGATTTGGTCAGCCCCATCTTTCTCGGGCATGACAAGTTGGCTTATAATGCTCGGCTATCACATCATAATAATGAAACTTACGAACTAAATTAGATCTAGACATTTAAGATTATTGAAATAAAAAATTAAAGACATAAATGAAAGACTGATCACCATCCTTTAAACTTCTTTGTTTTTTTAAAAAATAAAGAATAAAAACTTACATAACAAAAGAAAGAATTTGTGCTCTTATTGAAAGCTTTTTTCTTTCTCTTTAATAACTCCCTCTTGAAACGAATTTTAACCCATCAAGTATGTTATGATTTTCTAACAGCTCATATTTATTCATTAAAGGGCTAACAAAATAAAGTTTAAATAAAATTAAAGAGTATTAGACATTTTATTTGATATGATAGAAGAAGGGAGAAAGAAAATCTATTTTAAATTAGATTGTTGAATGCTTAATTAAATATAACAATAATCAAAGTCTGAATTTAATTTAAGGGAACGGATGCAAATATAATTAATAAAGTCCTAACTCCACTAGTGAGAATGATTAATGAATTTAATTAAAATTATTTATAATTAAATTAAATAACTAACTCTAATTTTTACATAGATTTATTCAAAAAAATAAATTTATTCTATCAAATCTTCCATTACAAATAAATTAGAATAGATGGCAAATTTAGTTAATTTTATTTTGAAATTCAACAATCAATCCTCTCTAAGAGAATTGAGACTTTTAATAACAAATCCAATTAATCAATCAATAATCTAAACTTCGAACATTTTCTCATAATTTAGTTATGCTTATATCTATTTATATAAACTAGTTTTCATCCGCGTGCACCCAAATGGACTAGCTACTATAGCATTGTAAGGCTTTGTAACCTAATTAAAAACACGTTGGAGTCGCCATCTGAGTCATCACCAAGACACTTTTCCTATTTGTGGCACAACTAGATTTCTTAAGGAAGTATCGCCAAATTAGAGATATATTCGAAAATCAATTTCCCTAATTGTGTATTTTTACCTTTAATTTTATTAGTTAATAATTTATTCCCTATAAATGCAGCATATTATTTTCTATAAATAATTAATACAACATGGCAAAAAGTGTATCTAGTTCTAGTCTAATTTCATTGAGTTCAATCCAACCTTACCATTCATTGATCTAATGGACTACTATATTTCATACGCTTAGCCCACTTAGTCTAGCCAAATTCGTATTTAATTTTAGCCCAAGTTTGTCATCTCTTAATCTAAAGGACTACCACTTGCATGCACGAGTCATATTTTAAGCCTACAGTCTATGTGGGTTGATTTTAGTTAGCAATCACATCGATCAATCACATATTCTTCCACTAATTATCATAAAGTACAAAAATAAAGGAAAGAAAAATAAAAAAAGAAAGCAAAAGAAATTTTAAAAAATTATAACCCTCCTACAATTACTGGCAAAAAAGAAAGCAAAAATAGACTAAAAATACTAAAAAGCAAAATCAAGTGATCTAGGTGCTGAACAGTCAATCGGTTGTACAGTGGTTTTATCTAATTTCAGCGCTTCTAAGCTCTAGAAACATCCAAAAACGTAAAATATGAATAAAAATATAAAAAAATGATTGGTAAAAATGTTAAAATCCAACAATATAAAATAAAAAACTATCAACACAAAAAGATTAACCCTAGCATATGAGAACAAACAGCAACAAAGGCAAATAGGCAATGATTTAGCCAATCAGAAAACAAGATCTAATCCTATTATCATGTTGACTTAGCTATTCATCATGTGAATAATAATAGAAAAACTAATAGGTCCTTAAACATACCGATTACTAAAAGTAAGTTGTCCAAATAGGCATATTTGATAGATGGTAAATCAAATAAGGAAACTATCTAAAAACGTATGAGAATGACATATTCATTAAAGCAGATAACCAAAATAAAATAGACTAATTTAAAAAACATAAGATATAGTCATGGTAAAACTCATTTATTGATTAACTATCCTAAACATGCATATAAGATCATGGCAAAATACCAATGTTGATTAACAATCCTAAACATGCAGATCTATTGAAATAAGACCTAAACATTTATAATCATGGCAAAACTAACAGATCTAGCTTAGAAAATCATGGATCTTTAATAAAAAAAACAAACAGAGATAAACCTAACATATTGAGATTCAAAAAAACTAGGCATGTGAAAATACTAGCACATCAAAAGCTTAAATCAACATATCATATCTAGACATATGAATAAAAGCAAACAGAAAAAAAGGGTAAATTAAATGGAATGAGATGAGATGATAGAGAAACCCCTAGGTTTTCACCATATTGTACAGACTCGTGAATCTCATGACAAGAGGTTAGTTCAAAGATTAGGTATGAGTTTGTGTCTTCTAAGGTGTTTTGAAAATTTGAGTACGTTCAAAATGTGTTTGCCCAAAAAATTACCAAAAATTCTCCAGCCTCCAAGTCTAGGGTTTCCTTTTCTATTTATAGCAAAGTGAGAAAACCTTAAGAACTAGGATCAAGACCAAGTTAATTATTATTAATAAAAATAATTAGAGATAATTACTAGCTTATTATATCTGTTCTTAAATAATAAATTAAGAGGTTTCTTTTAAAATTCAAATAATGTCCAATAAATCAAACCTGATAATCAATATGTAAAAGCTTTTAAAATATATATAATATCAAGTTAAAAAATCAAATCTGATAATTAGGGCGTTTAATTTTTCAAAATAATCGATAAATGCCTGTAAAAACCGACGGTTGACTGCACAACCGATCGAATGTGTATTCATAACC
Organism: Ricinus communis; assembly: GCF_019578655.1. Classification (NCBI taxonomy): domain Eukaryota; kingdom Viridiplantae; phylum Streptophyta; class Magnoliopsida; order Malpighiales; family Euphorbiaceae; genus Ricinus; species Ricinus communis. The sequence goes on from NC_063262.1 coordinate 13,940,155, forward strand.
AATCGGTTGTGGAGCCAACAACTGTACTCCATAGCCGGTCGGCTCTATGTACAGCAAATTGATTATATGAGATGGCAGGAGTGAAAAAATTTCAGTTTTTGACCCATTTTAGACTCCATTTTGACTATTTCAATCAATTTTGACCAATTGTGATTACTCTTCTTAATTTTTATAAAAATATTCACAAAATAACCTTTCTAGCTTAATCAACGCGTAACCCTAACTGAGAATTTAACCTTTCAAACTTTGTGAGATTCGGGATGAATATCAATTTTTATTATCAAATTTTTTGTAATTCTCTTGATATCTAAATTCAAAATTCGATGCTTACAATTTGCTCTCGGTTTGTCAAGATTCATGAAAAATAACTTTAAATAAATTGAGACAAAGCATAAATATCAAGGATATTGTAAAACGCTTTGTATTTATTGGAAGTTTTATTTTGTATTGCTTGTAAAATTTTGAATGCCTCCCTTCAAAATAAATGTACAGAAAGACTTCTCTTTGGCTTTTGGTATTTTCTAAAACTGATCCGGTATGCTTTGAAGATTCAAAATAGATGCAAAGTTTTCTATCTGGCTTGCTGTTGATTTAAGGATTTCACCCATTAAGACTTGCTAAAGATTTAAGGACTTCCCCTTAAAATTTTGGTTAGTTGGCTCTTCCGCCATTGATTGTCTGGAGTTTTTCAATTGTTTTTTACTTCAGGACCTCCTTTTTTTAGAAGTAATTGATTTTACACTTTTGGATCTTCTACTTCGGGAAGTAAATTAGTTCTCCAATTCAAGATCTTCTGCTTCGAGAAGTAAATTGGCAATCTTTCGCTTTGAGAAGTAAGCTGATTATATTCTACTTCGGGATGTAAGATGATAACCTTCCACTTCGAAAAATAAACTGGTGATCTTTCGCTTCGGGAAGTAAGGTAATCGTATTCTGCTTCGAGATGTAAGATGATGATATTCTGCTTCTGGATGTAACTAACTCTCTACTTCGAGAGATTAATTTGTGTGCTTCCACTTCATAAAATAAAATTAATAAACTTTCACTTCGAGAAGTAAACTAATTCTCCAGTTTAGCAAATAAGCTCGTCATCTTTCACTTTAGGAAGTAAACGAATGATATTCCACTTCGGGATGTATGCTGATTCTCTACTTCAAAAGATAAACTTGTGAGTTTCCACTTCAAAAAGTAAACTAAGTCACCACTTTGGGAAGTAAACTAAGTCTCCATTTTGAGATTTTTCACTTTAGGAAGTAAATTGACAATATTACGCTTCAGGAAATAAACTTGAGTGTAGATCAAGTATTTTCTTTCTTTTTAAACTTCTTTTCATTTTTCTATTATATGTTAATGATATATACAAGTAAACAAAGATCACATCAAGCAAAAGATAGTGAAGGTATGTGAAATGCATGTTATGTATATGACATGTAATGCATTTCTAAAGATCATCCTTTAGTTTAGCAGAGGCATACTAGCGCTCATAAGTATTGACATTTTGAGAGTTCAATCGTATGTTCTTCGAGCATATGGCATAGAGCCTGATGGTTTATGGAGAGGATATGGACGATGATGTGACATTGGTGCATATCGGATATCTGAAAGTCATTGTGACAATAGGAAGCTAGAGATAACTTGAATATGCAAGGACTAAATAATTTGCCTTAGGTTGTGTTGAGACTTGTGCAATGATAGTTGTGCCTTCCCATAATCTCATGTAAACAATAACAAAATATTTTCCTTTCTTATGCCTTGCCTTTGCTTAAGCCACTTTTTTAGGTTTTCAACTTAGCAGACTTTTTCTTTTTCTTCTTTTTTACCTTAATTTTTGCCTAAGTCAGCCTTTCAGGTTTTCGACTTAACAAGCTTTTCTTTTTTCTTTCTCTTTTATTTTCTTTTTTTGCCTTAATTTTCGTATAAGCCGCCCTTTTAGGTTTTCGACTTAGCAAGCTTGTTTCTTTTCTTTTATTTTCTTCTTCTTTTTCTTCTTTGCTCTTTTTATGAGATTCGGTTCCATGAGAAGTATGAACTAAAGCACTCGCAGTCCCTTTTGTCAAGCTTATAGATAATTCTACTGATTTTCAGGATTTTTTCTAAGATAAGATTTCTTGGATTTAACTTGAAAGACTCTAGCTCTGCTGATTCATTGAGTGTGATGGCAAGATTGATGGAGACTTAAGTGCTACCAAAATGCAAGAACAATAGAGCTAAAAGAAATGATCTTGCTTCTCTTCAAATCTCATAAATTTAACTTCTTATTTTATTTTTCCTTCTGGTAGTGCATAAGCAATGAAAACTTATGTGCAAAATTTAACAAGAATTCTAATCGAATTTCCTTCATTTAATAAAGGCAATGAACGAGTGCTGTTTCTATTTCATATGGAACCACTCTTGTTATCAGCTAGTCCATTTGGATTTTCTAGTCGAGTATTGTTTTCACTTTATTTCCTTAAATTTTGCTTGACTAGCCTATACAGGTCTTCTAATCAGCATAATCTTTTTCTATTTTTCTTTTTTCTGTTTTTTTTCTCTTTCTTTTCCTTTTCTTTTGTAGATAGTATCTGAAACAGTCCAGATTAACTTGTAAACTTATTACCCCCGAGATTTGAACTCCTTTTTGTTAATAATTTTTTCTTTCTTTGATATGAAAATTTCCAATTCGATCTAAATTTCTCTTTGAGTTAAATGTAATGGGCCTTGCATGTTTCAAGATTAGAGCATCAATCTTTCTTCTCTTAGATCTTCAGAGGTCCTTATTATCCTCAAGGTTGTTATATGATGAGGGATGAACTCGGCCTTCTTGTTGGTTTGCCACCGGCATGGTGAATAATTTTGCTATCTTGAATTCAATCCTGCGTATCAAATACTATCTCTTTTTTTTCTTTATCTCTCTCTCTATCTGTCTCTCTCTTTATTTTCATTCTCTCACTTTTCTCTCTTCAAGAGTTATATCATGTGTAATAGAAGTGTACCTAGGATTATCATTTTTGTCCAAATTAAAAAAATCAATTTAAATAGAATTAAAGTTAAATATACTCATGTAGTAATCATTATAACACACACTACTATTAGGATAAATATAATAAAAATAAGCAAAATCAGAGTTATATCATTGATCCTAAAAGCAAAATCACGTCACTATCTTAAAACAAATCAACATCCGAATCTTGTGAAGCTTCAACATCTTCAGATGGTAGGTTTTCAATCTCTCTAGCTTGATAGTTTCCATATTCTCTCAAGCTCTAGCATTTTCAATTTCTTCTACTTGTAAGCCAACATCATACAAGCTTACAAAAGTCTTAGAATTCATCATCTACAGTCTCTTACTCAAGATGAAGAATATTTCGAACTACCATTCAAACTTAATCCTTTTCAGAAGGCTTGTTCTTCATTAATCTTGCTTTATTTCTCAATCTAGTCAAGAAATTAGAAAAGAAACTCATTGGGATGTTGCTTTCTCAATTCCAAATCCCTCATAAAGACTTCTAGGTGATTGTTGTAGTCATATTACTTCACAAAATTATTACAAAGCTTTTTATAATCAGACTTAATAAGCTTTTCTAACATGTGGTACCAATTCACAACTAGCCCTTCAAATGAAAGTAAAAACAGCTTAACAATTTGAGTCTTGGCCAATTGAATGATACCCATGATAGTAGCATATTGCTTCATGTGCACTATTGGATCTCCAATTCCATTGAACTTATGTATTTCAAGCATGTAAAATTTAGGAGGCAAATTATCTTCTCCAGTTAACATCAATTCATCAAAATCATAGGTCTCGATCTTCGTGGCATATCCGAATTTACGATATCCTCTGCGAGCCTTAGACATGGCGCCACAATCTTAGATTCTATAATGCGATGCTTTTATAGATACTTTGCTTCCTCCAATTGTGATAGTCATCAGATTAGACTCGTAGCTACCTTCTTTTCACATCATGAGAATGCAGTAGTGTTAGTTTAGCAGGAGTAGCTCTTTGGATTATCTGTTTTCCAAAACTCTCAGTCAAAGCTTACTTAAGTTCCTTTGGGACCAATCCTCACTGTCAATTTCACCGATGATTGCAATGCAATAACATCATCCCTCAATGTGATCATCATGTTTTGAATCTTTACCTTTAGGCTTTTATCGAGTTGTCTGATCACCTTTGGTAAAATGTCCTCCTCTCACTTTCACCACCATATTCTTGTCTCTTCCAAACTAAAAGTGATGAATCTAGATGTCTTCAAGACAAGGAATAAGTATGATCCATGATATGCATGATGTACATGTTATAAGTCAATCAAGTAAAGAACAATAAGGGATATACAACAATTCTTTCCAACCTTATTACTCACACACATGGTTTATAGTGAATATCTTTCTTTAGAATTTTTGGTCTTGGTTTTACTATTAACATGGGATAGTTAAAACCGACTTGCATGCCAAAACTCTCGAAGTAAGAAATAAACAAGGTGGTATTTTCAAGTATAAAAGCAAAGCTTGTATGTTATGGGCCAAGGCCTTCCAAGATCTGGGCTTCAAACTCTTATAAAGGAAAATACCTCAAGTAGCAAGCAATTAGGTACATAGTGAAGATTTATATTGTCATCACCATAGGTTAAGTATTAGGTAAGGAGAAAGGCGCCCACAATAAATACCCTTCATTGGCTCGTCTCCCCACTCAATGATCAATGCGACAGAGAAAATTTACTTGACTGTGAGTGATGGTTAGCGAGTATGGTAATTGTAAGATACTTGTAGAACCAAAGAACTACTAGTTGACGCCATCAGAGCTATAGGAATGCCATGAACGACGTCTAGTCTTCTTTCAAAAAAAGGTTTACAAATGGTACCTTATTGGTGGAATTAGCCTTCTTTCAAAAGAAAAGTTAATAAATTTGAAAATGTCATCGCACATCTAAGAGAGCAAAATTTTAGAAAAGGAAAAACGCAAAAGATACATAAAACTCAAAAGAATTTTTTAATAGCCATATTTATTTTTAAGGGTCTGTTTGACTAAATTATTGTTGATAGATAGTAGTTGATAATGGTTGCTAGTAACTTATAGTTTATAACTGATAGCTGATTTAATTAAGGATTTATTTCATTCAAGGTCGGAAATGGAAATAGAAATTGAAAAGGAGTGAGAATAGGAATGATTATATTTTAAATGTCGTTTGGTTGAACAAGAAATGTGAATCAAAATCATTTATGATTGATACCAATAATAATACTTAATTATAGTTAAAAATAATATATTTAATTGATAATTATTAAATGTAATAAATATACAAAAATAATATTTATAGAAACAACAAGTTATTATTTCACTTGTTTGACCATTTATAATTGATTTTCAATAAATGAACTTTTCATTTCTTAAGAGAAATGGTGGAATGAGGGATTATGGTTGATGGGATAATTTCATTAGCATTTCAGGATGATTTTTGATGAACCAAATACCAACAATGAAAATCATCGATTCTCATTTCCATTCCTATCTTATTTTTTCACGAACCAAGATACCCCTAAGTGTTTGATAAATTAATTAGTTCTTATTGTTTAAATACTTAATGATGCCGATTTGATGGTTTGAAAGAAATAAAATTATATTTTTATTATTATATTGAATAAGTTAAATATAATTTAGTTAATGTATCTAATTTATGTATATACATAAACAAATAATTTTTATTTATAAAATATAAATATAAAAATAATATAATGTATTGTTTATATTAATTTAAATAAATTGGAATGTAAAAAGTCATCCTTTTAGTTTATATTTTTTCTAGCTTAAAGTTATATAAGTTACTCTACATTTAAATAAAAGATATATTAAATTAATTTTTTTATTTTATGGTCATTATAATAGGTTTAAAGCCGTTAATGTTTTAAAATGATAATATATGATGCATATAATAATACTGAGATTACATTAGGTACATACACTATTACAAATAGGATAGTAACATGTATATATAAGTGTTTTATATTTTAATATTGGATAACTAACATATACCCAAGTATTTATAGCTAAGCTAATTCTAATTATCTACATTGGGTGTATATACTTGTTTACACCCAAATTTATAGTACTGGCCCAAGCTTAGACCCATAGAGAAAACTCATTTAATTTTTATCCAAATTCTAAAGCTTATAGATTTTGGCTCATATTCGGATTCTTGATCCATTGATAAATCTTCGGCCCACTGGCTAAGAGTTGGTTTAATAATTTATAAGGATTATTGATATATGAAAAATAAGTAAGCAGCAAGGTGGAAAAATAGTTACCAAGTCTTTTAGAAGCTTGAAGCACATTTTTATAAAGTGGGAAAGAAGGAATATAAGTGTCAGTAGTAGGAAGTGGTATGGAAGTAAAACATATCTAGAAAGAAAAAATATGGTTATGTTATGTGAAGAAGGTAGTTAGCAGAAGAAGGAAGCATAGTGAAATGTTGACAAAAAGTTGAGAAGAGTGAAAAGAAGAAGGAAGTTACGTCCTTATCAACATGTACAAAATGTGAAAAACAACAGTATGTACTCTCAAGATGCGGAGTTAATTGAGGATAAAGCCAATGATGAAGAATACTCCAAAAAGATTCTACAAACCATAAAAATCAATAAATAGGCAAACACTCCTTAATGAGAAAATCTCAACCAATCAAATATCAAATCAAAATAGACCTAGAGTCGGTAAACTTTATCTTTACATAGTCAAACTATCCTTAGAGTAGAAAATTTATCCTTAGATTAGATTAACAATCTTTAGTCTGGAAAAATAATTCTTAGTTATAGTCTACAATATGATCAAACTTTCAATTATTCTTCAGTGATCATTTATATTTTATAATTCATTTATTTTATGCAATTAAAATCCAAAGTTATTCAATTACTACTTGAGCGTTTATTTATTGCAATTAAATTCCTTAGCTCGCATAATTATATCATCACTTTTAACTTACAGTAATTTAAATCTTAGTTTTATTCCTTAAACTCATTTTTACATTCTGAGTTCATTAAATACATGTTCTTAGCTCATATTTATATCTTTAGCTCTTTATTAATTTATCTTTAGCTTATTAATTAGCTCCGTACAATGATTTGATAAAATTGCATTAACTTAGTTAAGAACTCAAAATAGTTTAGATCATTTTATTACCCGCACAATCATCTAGATTAGTAGTCAAACGATCCCGCATTTTATATTTATTGCATCAGCTATAATTATTTGATGTAATTAGCTTCTGGCACCTTTAACAATCAAACGCACATGAAAGAGTCAAAATACTGACCAACAATATCATAACGAATAGAGAAGTGGATATATATAATTTACAATTAAATGATTGAATAAACTTTTTTTTAATATAATTAAAAGAAGGGAAAGAATGGATGACTAATGTATTATAAAATATTCATAGGGCTATAACTAGCTTCAAATAACTACAAACCGGTTATTGCAACACTAACCTCAGTCTTGAAGAAAGAAATCCAACTAAAGCATGACCTGAGTGATTTTGTAGGAGGGATAATTGACCACCCAAATAGACAATTAATACTGAAAAAATGAGTCATTCATTGATGGAGCTAGTGTACGGGCAGGTATATATACCAATAGCAGTGAAGAATTTTCCATCAAAAGAACTAATGTGACGGAGCAGTAAGAAAGTGAGTGTAGCTAGCTAGTTTTCCTCCAAACAAATAACTCAAATGACACCCCACAGTATTGATTGAACCCGGGTCCCCAGGCCTTTGTCTTCGGTGGTAAACTACATTATATAAATAACACTGCACTAAAATACACTTCACATGGAGCTATTAGTGTCTCTGCATCTACTGGTACTAGGATAGATACTAAGAGCTAGGATAGATACTAAGAGCATAGATCTTTCGCTTAATTATCTCCAAGTAAACATGTCCACTATCCTTCTACAACTTTCATCATTATCCTTCTTCTTCTTCTTCTTCTTGTCCTTTACATTGTGTTGTGGAGGGAATATAACTTATGATTCTCGCTCTCTAATCATTGATGGCCAACGGAAGCTTCTCATTTCTGCTGCTATTCATTATCCCCGTAGCGTCCCTGGGGTCAGTAGTGCTCTGTCTTATGTTTTACTTTGAGCTTTACTTTGCTTGAAAATGTATTGATAAAAAGCTCAATTGGGTTCGTATTCCTATTAATTTTCACATTCTTATTGGATAAGTTGATTTTGTGTGTTTCTAGTACCAATATTTAGGTCTTATCTATTAAGTGAAATGTGGTGTCTTGTAGATGTGGCCGGAGCTGGTCCAGACGGCGAAGGAAGGAGGGGTGGATGTGATAGAAACATATGTATTTTGGAATGGTCATGAGCCTTCTCCTTCCAATGTGAGTGTAATGTTATTAAAAAATTGCTCCACACTGTTTCATTTTATTTTATTTAATCTCTCCACTGACTATTTGCCGCAAATCTCTTTTGGAAAATGATAGTATTATTTTGAGAAGCGATACGATCTGGTCAAGTTTGTGAAGATTGTCCAGCAGGCTGGGATGTATTTAATTCTTCGCATTGGCCCCTTTGTTGCAGCAGAGTGGAATTTTGGGTATCACATTCACCCATTTTAATATTTATCTATGTACAGTTAATATGTTAAAATTTCATCTGACCATCTTAATATGTAACTTTGTGAATGAAGAGGAGTACCTGTTTGGTTGCATTATGTTCCTGGAACAGTCTTTCGAACTGATAATTATAACTTCAAGGTTTGAAAGTGGGATCTTTAGGTTTCTTTCTTTTCAATAATATCTCCAAATTTCCTATATCAGGATTTGTGTTTTATATATGGAACGGAATGTGGTTGCATTTGCTGATTTTGTTACCTGTTGGCCTTTGCTTCAGTATCACATGCAAAAATTCATGACTTACATAGTGAACCTAATGAAGAAAGAGAAGCTTTTTGCATCGCAGGGAGGTCCCATCATCTTAGCTCAGGCAAGTTATAACTATTGTTCCCTTTGTCTAATACTTTCTAATTAAACTGAGTTCCAGTAGCAACTTTATGTCATTCTATTTTCTCTACTTTGATTTCAGCACTTTCGTTTTGCTGTATGGATATGGTCTTGGCTCTTGAGACTTGAATTTTTTAAAATTTCCATAATGGAGCCAAATCAACTAATCTATGCCTATATAAGTAATATAAAGCTGGACTCTACAAAAGAAGTTGATAGGAGATGGTCAAGTGGTGCTTCTTAATGCTAGAGTGCTGACATAGATTGATAACATTTAATCTTTTCTTTAAGTGACCCTTCGTATCTTCAGCCATTAAGTATTTCAGATTTTTAACCTTTCTCCTCTCTCATTAATTGTGATTTATGTTGCTTTAAGCCTCTTCCTGTTTTGTTTCTTTAAACTCTCTGCTCCCTTTTTTTGCTTGCCTATAGATGCTCATCTTCCAATTCTCATTTTCTATTATTCACCCACACAAAATTTAAATAGAACCTGCAAGTCATCCTTGTTTTGCATTCTTCGCCCACAAATGAGTGGTATTAATGTGTTAGATTTTTTGATTGAAAGTTTGGCTTTTATTTTTTCACATAGTACAAGGTATTCTTTTTTTCTTACAATAAATTTTTTGTAGTTTGATTATATCTACTAAACATTTTTGTTACAGCCCCTACAATATGCGGGTCAATGCCTGGTTATTATATTATTGCATTCCTAGAAATAATCACAAACTTGTCCACCTAAAGAGAGTAGCACTTTCATTGTAGGATCTTAATAGAATTGGGCTTCAACCATCTCATGCCTATTTACTTGTGAAAACTGAAACAATTATGTGAAAAACTTTCCACATGAAAAGAGATATGAAATTTTGCTTAAAATGTATTCGTGTCCCAAATTCTCAGAAAATTGAGAACAAGTTCTGTATTTCCTCAATTTACACTGATTACTGATAAAAATGTCTCCTAGTTGTTCCTTTCTTTATTCTTTCTAATAGTTTCCCAATGAACATCTAAAGCTAGAATTAGAAAAGAAAACTGGAAAATATCTCTTTAACTAAAGAAGGCCTGAATTTTCAAATTATACTTCAGTTATGTGCCATGTGTATCTGGACTATTCGTGAAGATTTACCTATTAATTGGCTTGCAATCTTTTCTTCTTCTTCCAATTATGATCTCTTGACTTCAGCTGTTCTTGCATTGCAATGACTACAAATGGAAAGCTTCATTCTGTAGATCTCCTGGATAATAATAAAATTATAGTCCATCATTGTTTAGGCGGAGATATGTAGTGAACTTGAAATAAATATGGAATTTTCAAGTTTAAAACTCTGTAAGATAACAGTCATAAATATATGACAGGAAGTGAGATGCATGTTCCTACCCTATGTCTTTCTATAGTACTTGTACTTTTGAATAAACAGGTTACTGCTTTTTAGATATTCTTGTGGTGGACCAATAGATAGTTTATAATTTGTTCTAAATGCTACAAAAAAATTGAGATCAAATGCATAATTTTCTTATGATTGTAGGTTGAAAATGAATATGGATTTTATGAAAGTGCTTATGGAGAAGGCGGAAAGCGATATGCCATGTGGGCTGCTCAAATGGCTGTTTCTCAGAATATTGGTGTACCTTGGATAATGTGCCAGCAGTTTGATGCTCCTAACTCTGTGGTGAGAGTTTATCAAATTTTCAATGGATAAGAGTGCATGAGATTAGGCATACTCTAGATTCAGTTTTGAAAAGAAAGTATCAATAGATTCATGTCAACGCAAGTGGTGGCATTTGATTGTGCAGGATTATTTAGCAAGCAGAGATTTCTTCGATTTGGTCCATTAGGCTAAAAATTTGGAAACTAAGAATTTCTAAGTTCTAGCATGACCCGCCTGTTTTTGGTTTTTCACATTTTCTTGTTTTTCACTTTGGTGCAGATAAATACTTGTAATTCCTTTTACTGCGATCAATTTAAACCTATCTTTCCAGACAAGCCAAAAATTTGGACTGAGAATTGGCCTGGATGGTAATTTTGTTTTTGCTCTCTTATCTATGTTTATTATATGCTTTCTGAATTAGCTTCTACAAGTTTATCAACTTATGGGACCCCCCGAATAACATTATGTTTGACAAAAATGAGGGTAAGGTAAGGCAAGGTAAGTAAATAGAGGTAATATTAGGAGATAAGGTAGAGTTTTTATTTTTACTTTGAAAAAACTAGATGGTAAATGAAGTTTTAGAAGGTAATGCAGAGTTTTTTAAAGTATAATCTCCTCAACCCACTGATTTGGTGGGTTGAGATTTTAAGGGTTCTGAAAATTCTTAAAACCTCCAAAATTCTTACCTCCTAATTAGTACTTCCTTCTTAAACAGGGGTTAGAGATTCCTTCACACACAAGACTGCCGCATGGTTGAACTTTTGTCTAAATAACTTAATCTTTTCTTAGGTCTGCATACATCTTATATCATCCTGAAATAGAAATTATTGATTGGAGGCTTTCATAGAAGTAATACATCTTAAGCCTGCAGGCTTACCTTGATATGCTGCTGCTACTTTGCTTCTTATGTGTGTGTGTGTCTGCACGCCCATATTGTGTATTTATGTGTAGGTTCTTAGCAAATTTCTCTTCTGCTGACTTAAACTTATTTTTGTTTACTTAAGTTAATGAGATCAAAGATTGTACTTGGTTTAGGAGATCCTGGGGGAGGAAAAAGGCTTTGAAGTTATGGTGTTGTCTTCTATACTTGCACTAGTTTGGTGAATGCATACTTGATCGAAGCTTCAGAGAATGTTTAATTTTTTTTTACTCAGTATGATCAATGCTTTTTCTTTTCCAGGTTTCAAACATTTGGGGCCCCTAATCCTCACAGGCCAGCTGAAGATATTGCCTTTTCTGTTGCTCGTTTCTTTCAAAAAGGTGGCAGTGTACAAAATTATTATATGGTAATTCAGATAATCATTTAATGTTCTAAACTTATTTGTGGGTTATACTTTCATGTTTGTAAACAAGATTTATTAATCACTT